>NW_022437004.1:9197266-9309204 GCF_009761245.1 Sapajus apella | reverse complement strand
CTCTTGTTACCCAGGCTGGAGTGCAATGGCGCGATCTCCGCTCACTGCAACCTCCGCCTCCTGGGTTCAGGCAATTCTCCTGCCTCAGCCTCCTGAGTAGCTGGGACTACAGACACGCGCCACCATGCCCAGCTAATTTTTTGCAGTTTTAGTAGAGACGGGGTTTCACCGTGTTGACCAGGATGGTCTCGATCTGTTGACCTCGTGATCCACCCGCCTCGGCCTCCCAAAGTGCTGGGATTACAGGCTTGAGCCATCGCGCCCGGCCTCAGAAATGTAATTCTATTCTTTATTATTTAGAGGTGAAAATATTAACACAATAGCTCAGGCAAACTGTTTTTGATGGTCAATTTTGATAAGCATATTTGCTTATTTCATAAGGGGCAAATTGTGTCTGGTTTTGTACCACCATACACATTATATTCTGCATTTGGCTCTCCAGGAAAGAGACAACCTGTCTCCCCTACCAGAGATCATAACCCGGAAAGGCAACACTTATCTGTGCACACCTAAAAACAAAACAAAGACTGCATTATATGAGAGGATCACAGATTGGTGTATATCCAAGTATTCTAAATGTTTTCTGGCTTCCTTTTAAATGTTTTCTTTTTAAATGATTTTCAAATGCCTACTTTTTTAATCAGTCCAAAATATAAGTTGGAGGTATATGTTCCTTGTTTTTTGTTTTCTTTAAAATTAGAAACAGCATCACTATGTTTTTCAGGCTAGCCCTGAACTCCTTGTTATATGTAAATTTTTGGTGTCACAAAAGAAATAGCACTCAAATATAAATTTTCTCTGCAGGCAATTTAATTCTGTAGAAGGGTGCATCTCATGAATAGAACAATGGTGAGCGCACACCCGAACAGGGGAGGGGAAGAGGTTCTTATCCCTGACACAAGTAGTCCCTACTGCTGTATCGTTCCCTTATTGGCCAGGGTTGGACTGCGTGGTATAAGCTAATTCCTGTTGGCTATTTTAAAGGGAGCAGGCATATGAGCCAGAGTGCTGGGGTTAGCAGTTTGGTAGGAAGGCTGGTTATGGAACAGGTCACTAAAGGTAACTCAGATAAGAGCAGGTGACCAGGGAAACAGATGTGAACTACTCATTAGAACTGGTGGGAAAGTTGTTTACTGAAGCTAGAGGCAAGGCGGCTAGAGAACCAGGAAGTTAAACGTTAAAATAGAGAACAAAGAGTAAGAGAGCTGAACATACTGACATACTGATGCTTTGAAGAGAAACTTGGAGCTCACTATATTTAACATCCTAGACTCAAGTGATTCTCCAACCTTGGTCTTCCAAAATGCTGGGATTCCAGTCTTGATCTGCCACACCCAGCCAAGATAAATCTTCTTCCTTGTGAAATATGTTACAGGATTGAGGATTTCGAACATCTGTGTAGTTAAGAGACCCTTTTCACACCCAACAGCAGATGCTACACCACAGTCCAGATGCTTGTCCTATATGTTGGAAGTTCAGAATTACACACAAATGCTCTCTTACCTTTCACATTTCTTTAAAATCACTATGAAGATGAATGCAATGCATTGAAATACTAAATCTCAAACAACCAATGTGGCTAAGCAGTGTGATGGTACTAAGTTGCCTGAAAAGAGAGAAACTATTTGAAATATTCATGCTAAATATGCAATTTAATTAATACCAAAAATTACTGAGGTTGAGGTGGTGCTCAGCCGTCAGCAGATTACCATTTTATTTCAACTTGTCATCTATAAGCTGATTACAGAACAAATACCCTGTTTGTTTTAAAGAATATTCATTGCTATGTCTACAATTTGAATAGCTCAAATGGACTCCATAATCCTAAGATCAGAAGCCACCCTTAGAGACATATCACAAGTAAAAATACTTAAGAGGCACGGTGTTTTGGTAATTACTTTTGAAAGCTAAACAGTAATAATTTGGAGCCGCTCAGAAGAAAAGCCGATGAATTTCTCCTATAGGTTTTCAGGATTACTAGTGTCTTCATTATCTCTTTTCTGGGAATGATCATATTGGAGACATTTGATTAGCAAATGAACCATTTTGAATTTATAAGGATAGTTCAGAACTGGCTATGTTTAAGGTATTAATTATTAGGCTGCTAGTTGCATAGTATATTATGTTATATTACCTCAGCATGTAGTATATAATACAGCATATAAGTAAAAATACATTGGACATTTACATGCTTCATAAATAAAAAAGGATGTTATTATTACAGTACTGAGTCATATTTATATGGACAAATAAAATACTCCTAAATAAATATGACCTAGTGATGGTTGTCACTTAAAAAAATGATAAGCCTGGTGGCTAGTTTTCCATTCCTCAGATTAAAACCAGAGGTGGTAATTTAAGAATGCCTTGAGTGTATTTCTACTGACTTACTGATTAAAAAGGCAGTATGGGTTTTTCACGTAGAACGTATGCCGAGTTGGTCCTTTCATTAATTCCTGCTGCTGTTGTTTGAGTTTTGTCTCTTCTGTGGCTCATATTGGACATTGATAGTGGCAGAAAGACTTACGTGGGAAACTCTGTAAGCTTTCATCCCTTTGGAGTAGCCCTTTTAAGTTGTTGTCGGAAGTTATTAAATATTTCCCAGTAGTATTTCTGAGAGTTCCAAGAGAGCACCTGCTTTTTGGCTTTATGTCATTTTCTATTCCATTTGCTTATCTCTCTTCAGCAAAATAGCATTACTATTAAGGATGACATTATAATGGAAAATGTGATTAGCTCTTAAAACTCTGTTCTTCTTTTTATGGGGATATAAACAATGATGTATGATCATTGTGACAGTCTCATTGGTCTCTCCATTCTACTAAGGACACACTCTGGTGAGTGAGGCTGGCTCGGGGGCAGTACCAGATCAGGGCTCAGGGTCTTTAGAGGCCTGAGAGTGTGACCTGCGGGAGCAAGTTTGGGAAATGACAGAAGCTGCCTGCAGGAAGGAAGAGGTGCAGCTGCTGTTTACCGAGAGCAGACAGCAATGGTGGGGCTGGTTTTTGATTACTTGATGTCACTCATAAATATGTGACTGTTCTCTGCCATTCAGTAAAGTCAAGAATTTTCCCCACCGGGTTTAGAATGTTACTTATCGACTTAATTTTTTTAATGTAAGGAATGTGTTGTTTTCTAATATTAAAAATTAGATTAAAATTGTTCATCATCTTGGGTTTTTTGGGGGGTGTATGTAAGATGAAGTCAGGAGAGAATTAGGTTTTCCTTGTTACATATCACAAATATGAAAGTCCGCTTTTTCCTATTTATTTGTAAATTCACCATCACATTTGTCTGAAAATCAAAAACTACCCTCTATCTTAATGTTATATACAGTCTCAGACAACAGGAAAAAAAGTCAAGAATACCTTTCACTCTAATAAATAAAAATATCTTGAATTGCATTTAGTGACTATAGAAATTTAGTGTTTCAAGTTGTTTCCTTTAAAACTAATTTTGTTGATAACTATAAATACATAGATTAAATATATACCTTCTAGAAAAATTCAACAATTGAGTATAGATTAAATTTCTATCATTTTATAAATGAAGACACTACTACATGATCTCTCTCTTTCTCTCTTTGTTTATTGGGAGGAGTAGAAAAGCTGTCTGTTTGTTTGATTTTTAAAGAGATGAAGTCTCAGTATGTTGCCTGGGCTGGCCTTGAACTCCTGGCTGGAGTAGCTGAGGCTGTAGTCATGTGTCACTGCTCACAGCTTCATTTTCCTTTGTTGACATTTAAAAGTAAAGTGAGCACAACAAATAAATGTATTTAACAACACTGAAAAGTATGCTTATAAATGGTTAAAATGATAAATTTTGTTATATCTCTTTAGCTACAGGGTCTCGCTCTGTCACGTAAGCTGGAATGCAGTGGCATGATAATAGCTCACTGCAGCCTTGAATTCCTGGGCTCAAGCAATCCTCCTGCCTTAGCCTCCTTTGTAGCTAGGATTACAGGCATGTGCCACCATGCCCAGCTAATTTACTTTTTGTAGAAACAGGGTCTTGCTATGTTGCCCAGGCTGGTCTTAAACCCCTGGCCTCAAGTGATCCTCCTGCCTTGGCCTCACAAAGTGCAGGGATTACAGGTGTAAGCCACTGCACCTGGTCTGTTTTTTCTATTTTACCACAATTTTAGAAAAGTGAAACAAATATTTTCACTTTTATAGAGAATGTAACCTGCTCTCATGTGGCAGGCACTTGAACGTTCTTAGTGAAAGACTAAATGACACAAACTCCTCCTCTAGAGTCATCAAAGGCAGCAGCTACGAGGCATTTGGAGACCATGCAATTATTCAGCCTTCTCTTTCCACAGTGAAGAAAACTTAGCCTAGACCAGTGAAGTGACTGGACCCAGGTCATATGGCTGGTAGAACAGCATGGGGACAGGAAACTCAGTCTCCTCCCTCCCAGGCTTGGCTCTTTCTGGTGCCTTGTTCTGTCTATCATTAAAATCAGCATTTTCCCCTCCTCTTTAAAAACCACATACTCTGTTATGTTTTTTAAATTTGGTCATCTCTACTTTATCTCCATTTCCCTGTTTGTCTACCCCTCCCAATAACTTCCTGCATACTCTGTTCTTGCAAATATTTTCCATTTCCTTCTTCTCTTTTCACCGACTTTAGAAAGGTAGCCCTTGTAAGATGGCAAGTTGATTATTTCTGGAATAGGTAAGACAAAACTGAAATCAAGTGTTTTCTGATTCATTAATGGTATAAAATACCTTATAGATACATGTTACAGTTTATAACAAATTTTCACATCTATTTTCTATTAAATCCTTTAAGGGCAGGTAATTCCAAAATGTAAGACCCAGGAGGGAGGAGCCTTGAGAGATTCTATTTTCATTGCTCTGTCTGTAGTTCTTAACATCATGCCTGAGACATAGTAGTTGTTCAATAAACATTTGGCAAATGAAAAAAAGCTAGCATTACCCTCATTTTATTTAATTTTAATTTAATTTAATTTTTGACACAGGGCCTCTGTCTCACAGGCTGAAGTACAGTGGCACAATTCTTGGTTCACTGTGGCCTCGACCTCCCAGACTCACACAATCCTCCCACTTCAGCCTCCTGAGTAGTGGGGTCTACAGGTGCACAGGTGCACACCACTGTGCCTGGCTAATCTTTTTTTTTTTAGAGATGGGATTTCACCATGTTACCCAGGCTGGTGGTCTCAAACTCCTGGGGTCAAGCCATCCACCAGCCTCGGCCTCCCAAACTGTTGAGATTACAGGTGTCAACCATTGCACATGGCCCATCTTCATTTTAGAATAAGTGAATATTTGCTCAAGGACATGTACATTAATGGCAGAGCCTGGATTCAAGCTCAGAGCTTCTAATTCCAAATATAGTGTACCTTGCAAATTAAGAGAGTTTGATTTGCAAAATAGGAAGACGTGACGTAGAACAAAAGCATGTGTAGGAAACTTCTAGGGTCATTGAAGGAAAGGCCTAAGAACATTGCCTGCTAGGTCTTCATTTTGCTGGGGACAGTGAAGAAGGTCGATGGTGATGAAAACAGGGAAACTGACTGTAGGGAGGAGGTATGGGAAACGGAGAACTCAAGACAGGGAGAGTCAGGATTCAGCCCAAAGGAGTGTGCTGTTGAGATGGACTCAGTAAATTGGAGGAAGGGTCCTGATTCAGCCCTCCCTTTACCCACTCCCTGAATGATTGCTGTACACAAAAAGCTTAGAGACCCAGGTCTAATTTCAGCCATAAATAAAGCCTAAACAAACAAATAAAACAACAAACAAACAAACCCCTCTATATTGCTACAAAATATTTATTTATGAGGCTGCTACATCAATAACACTAATTATACTGTAATTGCCAAGAACTGAAATTAATGTGATTTTATAGAAATCCACAATCAATCTCAGGCCTAATTTCTGTGAATGAATGCACTCTGAACAAAATTCCAGTTTAGAGAGCATATTTCATTCTTAGAGTACTTGGCAAAATGACATTGGGGAGGAGAACTGTAAGATGCAATAGTATACTTCAGTCCTCAACTATAAAGGCAATAAAGTCAGTCCATTCAATGCTGCCAGATTATAAGGCAGCTCCTTAATGGTTGCACAGTGAAACTGGTTCTGTGAATTATCAGACCTTACCTCTAGCCATGAGAAAATTCTTAGGATAGGAGACTGAAAAGTTCAGTGATCTCAACATTATAATAATATTTCTCCAGCCATACAAAGAGGTACAGTAAAATTGAATTATTCTCTGTTTAGATAGCAGGTGTAAATGAGAGAGACAAAGGACTTTTCTGCTGATCTGCTTCAGCATATGGAAACTAAATGTATTTTGCAGGAAGCCTAATGTGAATGTTATGATCTCTATCTTTGTGGTTAATTTTGAGCAACACTGTGATCTTGAGAAAGGTTTTTAAAATCCATCTCACTTTCATTGTGTGAATGCTTCTTATCTAGAGTGTTATTCTGATATTATGGAACTGGGGTAAGGCTAGACCTCTTGTTTGTATTACAGACTAAACAAGAGCTGCTGAAAATAAGGGACCATATTCTAAACATTCAATTTTAGCATGGAAAATACTGTTTACACAGTCCACAGTAATGGCAGCTGTTTCAGCTATTTAAATAGTATAATTACACATTTCATTCTGGAGTGTAACAGTAACAGTTAGTTTACTAGTAAATCTAAAAATGAATGTACCCGTTCCCATATAAATATGTACAGGTAACCTATCAATAGTTACTGCCAATTATATCTGAACTATAATTTGGTCTTTATTAAAGCTGCACTGCTTGAAAAGAACACTTTTTTTTGAGAATGTTGAACCTTCCTTTACCACCCCCCAATGATGAAAAAAAAATACAGTTGTCAGCATAATGTCTTGACATTCATGATGCCAGCCTGTCTTTACTGGTGTCAGATGTGAAAATAAATAGATATTAAACTGTCAGTCAATGAAATTGCAAAGTCAAGAACAGCTCTAGCTGTGATCCTGTGTGTTCTATTTGATGGACACAGGTGTTTAAGTGTTATGAATTCAACAGGGTGAGGGAACAAGAGAAACATTTTCCAGCAGTTTTCTATTTGCTAAAACATCTGAGATGAACTTTCCTTCATCTCAGGACTTCAGTAGACTCTCAGAGGCTTGAGAAAGTGCCAAGAATTTCCCTACTGTTTTTAGTGCTAAAATGTGAAAAGTTCTCAATTCCTGAAGGCACATTCTTCTATCGCCTGTGCATGCAAGGTCTCCAAAGCCAAATAAAGGGCAGCTTCATTGGCTTTGAATACACATTTGTGACAGACACCAGACACCCACCTAGTTTATTTATTATTCATAAGACACTTAAAGCTAATCATCTGTCACTAACAAACATTAACACTATTAAATATTAACAATCATCTTACAGCATGCTGAGACCAACTCTTCCTTGTATTTGATGAGTATTGAAGCAAAGAGCATCACATTCACATATAGCTGTTTACGCTTTGTTGTTATTATTAGCTATATCACGTTGGTGGCCCATGTGAAAGATCCTGTCTGCTTGAAGATACAGATTTCTGTGTTCTCAGTAAGAATCATTAAATTTTCTTCCCAACAAGTATCACTAAATTATCCTAGAAGAAATGCTGCTTTATAATGGCATCATAAATACAACCCTATACTTGAATGTTAACTAGAGGTAAGAAAACAAGACTGGGTTCCTTGTTGGTGTAGGATTCCTATACTTCATCACTATTCAGTTCTCAGAATAGTTTTCTCAGAAATTCAAGACATGTGCTAGATGATTTGGGTGCAATTCAGCTAGCTTACATGTCTACACCGATCAGATTAAAATGTTGCTGGAGGCTGATAAAACACTGTTTATGCACCTGTGATCATTAATTAAAATTATATGTAGAAAACCCTAGGTGAGATTTTCTCTGAGAATTCTCTTGCACTTATAATTCTGTTTTGGTGACTGCTTCTCTAAGGATCTGAACCAACACAGTAGAAAATGCAGTTTAGAAAGATTATTCCAGTGACTAATTGGAAAATGGAATTTGACAGAAACAAACATTACCAGATCAGATAAAATGCTTTATTCTGACTCATCTCTTCAAATCAATGTTCAGGCATTCCCAAACTTGGGAAGGTATCACATTTGCGGTGACGTAAAACTGAAAGCAAGCTGAGTGCTGGGCAAACTTTATTCTCCTGTTAATGGGAATAAGAGCCTTATTCCTTTCACATGGAGGGTCTGCATTATTATCTCATCGCCTTTTTATTGACAATGGTTGGGAATAGTGCCTGTTTTCACCGCCTCATCTCCCTGTCGGTGGTAGGTTGCAAAAGTGTCACAATTCTTTACTCCTGCATCCTGTTGCAATATGCTGGCCATTTCTTCCATCAAGAAGTAAAGTTTGTTTTTCTTCTGCTTGAATCTGGTTGCCCTTGCATTTGGCTTTGACCAATAGAGTGGAGCCATGGTGTTAGTGTCCCAGCCCGACACCTAGATCTCGAGAGTCCTTGCATGCTTCACTCACTTCCTTGAATCCCTGCAGGGCTGCCATCTGAGCAAGCCTGGAGTAGCCTGCTGGGTGATCTGAGACACACGGCCCAGGCACCACCATCACTCCAGCTGACA
The DNA here is from genome assembly GCF_009761245.1 of Sapajus apella. Taxonomy (NCBI): domain Eukaryota; kingdom Metazoa; phylum Chordata; class Mammalia; order Primates; family Cebidae; genus Sapajus; species Sapajus apella. The sequence goes on along the minus strand of NW_022437004.1, from coordinate 9,300,593 downwards.
GCCAGAAAAATATCAAAAGCTGACTGACAGCTGGGTAAAAATAGCATGTATAAGTCCAACTGAGTCCTGAAAAATCACCCAGCCATCTGGCCTAAATTACTACCCCACAGAATTGTGAGCAAACAAAATCATTATTGTGTTAAAACACAGCAATACTTGCTTTTGGTTGCCCTTAGGTGTTGGAATTTCTTAGAAATCTGGGCTTAATTATTTTCTCTACTTCTATATGCTGTTCTTGGGTGGTTTCCACCCCTTGGATGTCCTCAATTTGTACATACACTGATGCCACCTAAACACGTATACATTAGCCGTATCAGATACAAGGAACAGCACAATCAGGATGTCTAAAAAGCATCTGAAACATAAATTTTAATTTTAAGCCACTATTTAATTTTAAATTTTAATTTTAAATCACATTTTAATTTTAAGTCACTATTCACCTGTTCTCCAAGTGTTTTGCAATTTTAATAGTCATAAATTTCCATTCGAAGAACTTCAGAATCATCCTTGTTGCTTCGTTAGATCTTCCTTTCCACATCCAAAGTGCTATCCTTCCTTAACTTATCACCACAAAACATCAGCTCAGATCATTGCAAAAGCCCACCAGTCTTTTTGTTACCAGTGTTTTCCCAGACCTGATAGAGTTATATTCTTGAAAAGAAATACTATCATGCCATTCCCCGACTTTTTCGTTTTAGTTTTAAATTTTTATTAGAGATGGGTTCTCACTATGTTGACAAGGCAGGTCTTGCACTCCTGGGCGTGAGAGATCCTCTTACTTCAGCCTCCCAAAGTATTGGGATTGCTGGCATGAGCCACCATGCCTGGCCCCATTCCCCTGCTTAAGACCTCTGCTACAAGTAGTCTACACACTTTTATATGCATTTAAAAATCAGAGAAGACTGCTCTAACATCTTAGCTTCCCAACTTAATGAGTCTCTGACGTTGGGAAAGATTACAGCCCCTGTGGACTTCAGTTTCTCCGTATCTATAATGTACTTTCAAGTCACTCTGAGAAGATGTGTTTTATGTTTTAATAAAAGGAACCATTGGCACATAGTAGCTATTTAACATATTTCAACCTACATTTCACAGTCTGGCTCTAAGTTACTTCCCCAATACCATTTTTTTGCTAATGCCTCTCATCAATATTTTTTCCTTCACTCCTGCCCTTGAAATATGGGTATAACTTGGACATGTCATGGGTTCAGTTCTAGACTACCACGATAAAGCAAATATTGCATTAAAGCAAATAACACACAATTTTTTTTGGTTTCCCAGTGCATATAACAGTTATGCTTACATTCTGCCATAGTTTATTAGGTATGCAATTGCATTATGTCTAAAAAAAAGCGTATAATTTAAAGAACTTTATTGCTAAAAAAACGCTAATGCTCCTCTGAGGCTTCACTGACTCATAATCTTTTTGCTGGTGGAGCGCCTTGCCTCGATGTTGATGGCAACTGACTGGCCAAGGTGGAGATGGCTGAAGGGTAGAGTGGCTGTAGAAATTTCTGAACATAAGACATCTACGAAGTTTGCTGTATGTGCTGAGTTTCCTTCATGAAAGATTTCTCTGTAGCATGCAATTTATTTTATAGCCTTCTGCCCACAGTAGAACTTTTTTCAAACTTTCTGTCATTTTTCTCAAACTCTGCTGCTTCTTTATCATCTATGCTTACGTGATAGTCTAAATCTTTTCTTGTCATTTCGACAATGGTCACAGTACGTTTACCCAGGAGTAGATTCCATCTCAGAAAAACCACTTGTTTTGCTCATTTGTAAGAAGCAACTCCCCAATTGTTCAAGTTTTATTATGAGATTACAGCAATTCAGTCGCATGTTCAGGCTCCACTTTTCATTCCAGTTCACTTGCTATTTTCACCAGTAACTCTCCACGGATATCTTCAACCTATCAAAATCATCAATGAGGTTTGGAATCAACTTCTTCCAAACTGTTATTAATGCTGATATTTCAACTCACTCCATGAATCACAGATGTTCTTAATGGCATCTAGAATGGGAAATTCTTTCCAGAAAGTTTTCAGTTTACTCTGCCCAGATTCATCAAAGGAATCACTATGTATAGCAGCTATAGCCTATATGTATTTCTAAATGTATTCCTTAAATACAAGACCCAAAAGTCAAAATTCCTCCTTGATTCATGAGTTGTAGAATGGATGTTGCGATAGCAGGCATGAAAAAAACATGAATCAGGGATCTTGGACGATCAGGTGCATTGTCAATGAACGGTAATATTTTGAACGGAATCTTTTTTTCTGAGCATTAAGTCTCAACAGTGGGCCTAAAATACTTAGTAAATGATGCTCTAAACAGATGTGCTGTTATCCAGGCTTTGTTGTTCCATTTATGAAGCACAGGCAGAGTGGATTTAGCATAATTCTGAAGGGCCCTGAAATTTTCAGAATGTTATATGATCAAATAAATAAAGTCATTAGCCCCTAACAAAAGATTCAGCCTGTCCTTGGAAGCTTTGAAACCAGGAATTGACTTTTCCTCTGTAGCGATGCAAGTCCTAAATGACATCTTCTTCCAATGAAAGACTCTCTCATGTACTTTGAAAATTGGTGGTTTAGTGTAGCCACTTTAACCAATTTCTTAGTTAGATCTTCTGGACAACTTGCTATAACTTTTTTTTTTTTTTTTTGAGACAGAGTCTTGCTCTTGTCACCCAGGCTGGTGCAGCTGCGCAATCTTGGCTCACTACAACCTGCGCCTCCCGCGTTCAAGTGATTCTCCTGCCTCAGGCTCCCGAGTAGCTGGGATTACAGGCACCTGCCACCATCCCTGGCAATTTTTTCTGTTTTCAGTAGAGACGGGGTTTCACCATGTTGGGCAGGCTGGTCTCGAACTCCTGACCTCAGGTAATCCATCTGCCTTGGCCCCCAAAAGTGCTGGATTACAGGTATAGGCCACAATGCCCAGCCAACTTGCTATAGTGTCTACATCAGCACTTACTACTTTACCTTCCACTTTTATGTTGTGGATTTGGCTTCTTCCCGTAAACTTCATGAACCAAATTCTGCTAGCTTCCAACTTTTCTTCTCTAGTTTTCTCTCACCTCTCTCAGACTTTGTAGAACTGAAAAGTCACAGCCTTGCTCTGCATTAGGCTTCAGTTTAAGGGAATGACTCTTACAGCTGGTTAGATTTTCTATCCAGACCACTACACCTTTCTCCATATCAGCAATAAGGCTGTTTTGCTTTCCTATGATTTGTGTGTTCACAGGAGTAGCGCTTTTAATTTCCTTCAATAACTTTTCCTTTGCTTTCACAGCTTGGCCATTTGGCACAAGAGGCCTAGCTTTTGACCTGTCTCAGCTTTCAACACACCGTCCTCACTAAGCTTACTCATTTCTAGCTTTTGATTTAAAGTTACAGACGTGAGGCTCTTCCTTTCACTTGAACACTTGGAGGCCATTGTGGATTTATTAACTGATCAAATATCAATATTTTTGTATCCAGGGAATAGAGAGGCCCAAGGAGATGGAGAGAGACAGGGGAATGGCTGGTTCATGGAGCAGTAAGAACACACATTTATTAAGTTTGCTGTCTCATATAGGCACAGTTTGTGGTGCCCCAAAACAATAGTACCATCAAAGATCACTGACCACAGATCATCATAACACATATAACAATAATGAAAAAGTTTGGGCTGGGCATAGTGGTTCACGCCTGTAATCCCAGCACTTTGAGAGGCCGAGCCAGGCAGATCACAAGGTCAGGAGTTTGAGACCAGCCTGGCCAACATGGTGAAACCCCGTCTCTACTAAAAATACAAAAATTAGCCCAGTGTGGTGGCTGTCACCTGTAATCCCAGCTACTCGGGAGGCTGAGGCAGGAGAATCGCTTGAATCTGGAAAGTGGAGTCTGCAGTGAGCCGAGATCACGCTGCTGCACTTCAGCCTGGGCAACAGGAGTGAAACTCCATCTCAAAAAAGAAAAAAAAAGTTTGAAGTATTGCCAGCAATGCCAAAATGTAACATAGCCACAAAGTGAGCACATGCTGTTGGAAAATGGCTTGGATAGAATTTCTTGAGACAGGGCTGCCAAAAACCTTGGATCTGTGAAAGATGCAATTATCTGCAAAGCACAATAAAGCAAGGCAAAATAAAATGAGGTATGCCTGTATCAAATATGTGGGCCATGCTGCTTTTACCATCAGTTTCTAATTAGTTTGCCTTATATCTTTATTGACTTTAAGATACTTTTCACATCTGTAGTATGAGTGTATGTCCTACAATTAATAGCCTTTCTTTGTTTAATCGGTAGCTTTGTTTTGTTTGTATGTTTGTTTCTTTGTATCATTTAAATATGGTAAATTCGACTAAATTAAATGTAATATTTGCTTCCTGATTCCTTATCTTTGCGTATGCTTTAATTTTTCCTGAAATAACTTTTGTTCTTAACTTCTAGGTAAAGTTTAGGCTTCTCTGACTTGCTCAGCAACTTTCCTCTACACTTTCCTGTGATTCAGCTGCTCACTTTTTATAACTCTCTATTTTCTTGGAATTGGCCAACTTTACAGGTAGAGGAAACAGTCTACATAAGACCACACTCACTTCTGACACTGCAAGTTCTAGGAGGTCCAGTTTCAATAATTCTCCAGAAGAACTCACAGAACTCACTGAAAGCTGTAATATAACCATCGGTAAGTATGGCTAATTGCAGAAAAAAGATTCAGATTAAAATTAGCCAAGGAAAGAAGGGCATAGGGTAGAGTCCAGCAAAGTACTAAACACAGAGGCTCTGGTAATGTCTCCTCATGAAGTTGGGGTATGTTGCTTTCCTGACATTAATGTGTGCCAATGTGCATGCAGTATGCACAGCTCAAGAAGTTCCCCTGAGCTATGGCGTCCAGAGTTTTCGATGGAGCCTCATAACGTAAGCCTGATTGATTGAGTCATTTCTTTTATGGTAGACCTAAGTCTCCAGGTCTACTGATACTCTTTTCACACAAAGCTCCTACCCTAAATCACGTTGCCATTCTTTCTGGCAAAGTTAACTCTCATTCTAAGTACTACCTGTTACGACCACCATCTACCCAATATCGTAATGTCACACTATTCCAGCATGACCTCAGGCAAAGACACTTCTCTCAGGCATGACATTCCAAGGGCTTAAAGACTACCTCCCATAAGCCAAGGACAAAAGCCAGATAGCTTTTAGGACAGGTTAAATTTTTTACTATACATATTGCATATTTACTAAAAGTAATTATTATTTGTTTATATGTCTTTTCTCTGTATATTGTATGTCACTAGAAGATTAAGAGCACCTTAAAATCTTCTGTTTTAGAGTCAGATAGGTCTTTATTCAAATCCTAGATCCACTGCTTACTTGTAGTGTGACCTTGGATACCTTATAAAACCTGGTTATCTCATCTAAAAAAAATTGGTAAAATTATACTAATATTACAGGAATATTCTAAGGATTGAATTAGATAATATACAATAGATATACATCACAATGTCTAGCCATGGTAATCACTTAATAGGTAGTGGCAAATTATATTATTATCACTTTTACTTTCATATCCACATGGATTATAATCAACACTCTAATCCTTGTATTATGAAAAGGGAACAAAAATAACAGAGGAAAAAATAAGCTTATGTAGCTCAGGGACTTAATCAAGCTTCATTAAATATCATATTTCAATCATCTAATTTAGATTCAATCCATGAGCTACTACCTTTAGATTGCAGATTGTTATTTGAAAAATAATATACCTATCCTTATCAAAATATTAACACCACTGTAAGAGGAAAATTATAGTTAAAAGGCATCTTTTCTTATCAATAATTTGGAGAAGAGAAAAAAGGTATTTTCTTCATTAGAGAAAATTTTTCTTCAAAATGGAATTAAGAACATTTGTAAAAGCAAGCTGAAATTTTTGGATTTGTGGTTGAATATGAAAATGGAATGCTAGATTTCAGATGATTTTATAAGAAATCTCCTCCATCTTCCCCCCAGAAAAGAAACTCTCCAAGCACTGACTTCAAGGGCACATCCAACCCTGTTTGATTACCCACAGTATAGACAAGGAAAAAAAAAAAAAAGCAGCAGCTTTGTCTCGAGACAGATGTGGTTTAAAATATTGCCTTAAAAATTTATGCTGATTTTCAGTTCCAGGAAAATTTTTAACAAGTTTCTTTCTTACTACAGAAGCCCACAAATGCATGATAAAATGCAACAATTATCCTTGTAAAGGCTAAATTTTTCAGAAAGCTGGGAAAATCTCTGGGGCAGGAGAGGAAGAAAAAGAGTACCAGAGCTGAAGGCAAATGAGCTGTTGCTGAAGCCACACTAAGAGAATTTTTCTATTGGGTAATCTACAAATTCTTAGGTTAGCATCTGGGTGGAAATATGAGACCAGATTCTGGACCCATTCAAGGTGGAGAGTGAAAAGTGAGACCCACTCTGAAACTTAGGGCTTGGAATATACTTAATGAAAAAATATGAGAAAATGGAGGGAAGGGGAAGAAAATCTGTCAGCAGGCATAGCACTAGAAAAGAAAAATATAGTCAGTAAAATTAGAAATTCAATGGGAGAGTTAATGAGCATATTACACACTGCTGAACAAGAACAGAAAAATGAAAAATAGTTCTGGTGAAAGTGCCTCCTGCCACATAAGGTAACATCCACAGGTTCCAGAGATTAGGGATGTGGATCCTTTTAGGGGCCATTACTCAGCCTACCACAAGAGGTAGTAGCTAAGTTCAGATTTAATAAAACATAATGCTGAATAAGTCCTGAGTAGAGTTAAATAAATAAATGTGTAAGTGAATAAATAAATAGACATGTAGCTTTAGGTACGTTATAGTAAAACTGCAATGCATTAAATAAAAAGCAACAATAATAGTCAAGAGATGTTAGAATAATAACTTTCAAGGTCCAAGAGAGAAGTAATTGCCAATACAAATTTTACACAGGTAAGTTTTCACCTGAAAATTGGTGTGGCATAAAATATTTCTGAACAAAGATTGTTAGGTTTAATCTCACTCATAGAGCCTCACAGAAAGAAATCCAAAATGACAAAAATTCAGGAAGAAAAAACTAACAAAGGAAAGGGTGATATGCAACAAATAGAAAGAAAAAACTCTAGGAAGAAAGGAGTCAGACACGAAAATAACAATAGCAAGTAAATAAACTGGGAAAACAGGCACATATACAGCTCAAGCAACAATCATGTGAAACTGAAGGATTTCAAAGTTAATGCCTGAAGACCTTCATACTGATTGAGAATAGATAAGAATTATAATTCAATTTAGAATAATTATTCATCAAGATATAATAAAATTTGAAGGACAGTCACACAATGAATTGAAGTAAAATGTTCAATAAGTCAGTAGAGGAAGGATGGAGAAGTAAAAGTGTAAATTAACAGAACTACAATCCAAGAAAGGAAACAATCTCTGCCCCCTAAATAGGCTTGCTATACAGGACACAAAATAATGTATAATAGAAATATGTCTTATGTTAGTAAACAAATAAATGTAAATAAACTATATTACAGTTAAAAATCAGAGATTTTTGAGTTTGGTTTCAAAAATATTTTCTTGTTACTTGCATAAGCCATGCTTAAAACATATAAGCATAAACAGATGGAAAAAATACAACAGGCGAATTCTAATGAAAGTAAAAACTGTGGCAGCTCTATTAATATAAAATAGAGTTGAAATCATTATTAGGGATTAAAAAGTCACAAGATAAGAAAAAAACAAATTATTTGCCAAGGAAATAGAGAAATTCTGAACGTTTTAGTGCGTAATAAGACACCCTTGAAATACATTAAGAAACAAACTAATATAATTATAAGGAGGAATTGATAATTAGTCTACAATCTTAATGGCTGAGTTTAACAAAACTTTCTCAATAATTGGTAGATTACACAGAAAATGTGTAACTGTATGGAATATCTGACCAGTCAAGTTATCAAGCATATTTTGACATATTTATATGTAATCCTGGGCATTATTCTCAAGCACAAATATAACATTCATAAAAATTGATGTAATACACTTGAAAGCAAATCAAACTGATAGCAAAAACAATATAACATGGACCATATTCTCTGACTAAAACACAATTGAATCACTGCATCATATGAACTCAATAACAAAAAGATAACCAAAACCATTGCATTATCATTTAAATCAATAACAATTATCATTGAAGCAATTTCAAGAAAATTCAAACACAAATGCTTAAGTAACCCATGGGTCCAAAAAATAATAATAATACATTTCATTCTTTTAAAAATTGATTACAAATAAAAAGATTACATATCAAAACTTACAGGATACCATTAAAGTAATTAAGAGAGTGATGTTTATTTTTTAATGTTTGTTAGAAAAGAAAAAGAATGACTTGAAATCAGTTAGTTAGCATATCAATTTAAAAAATGAAAAAAGAAAAGTTAAACCACAAAAGTATGATAAAGGAAATAATAAAAACTGGGCACTGTGGCATGTGCTTGCTGTCCCAGCTGCTCGGGAGGCTGAGGAAGGAGGACCGCTTGAGCCCAGGAATTCAAGTGATTAACTTAAATTCATGTGCCAAGGAAGATAAGAATAGTTTAATACTAGACAATTTCTCACAATGAAAGATTTAAAAAGAAACAGCCCAATCAAGATACGGAAAATACAACATATATTAATGATAAAAGTAAAACAATTATCAAAATAGAAGTATAATTTCTAACCTATTGAAGTGGTTTTAACTAAAACTATAGCAAACATATATAATGGTGAAATATTAGCAGCTTTTTATTTTAAAGTCAGAATAAAGACAGAAGTCTTACTACCATTGCTTTAAATCCTAGAGGATTAGAGTGTCTGAGAGGGCCTAACAGAAAGAAATAGGAAAAAGAAATAAAATATATATGGGCAGAAAAAGAAGAAATCAAAATTTCATTTTTTAGAGACAATATGATTATCTGCATAGAAATCCCAAAATAATTTTCAGATGAATTATTATGATCAATAAGCAGATATTCTGAACACAAATTCAATATTAACAAATGAATTAGAAAATGCTAAAATTCGGAATTAGAAATGTTAAAAATTGTCATTTCAAAAGGGCACAAAAACTGAAATGAACATAGTAACATATTTCACAAAAGATGTTCAACTTTTATGTAAAAAATAATAAAAGAGTATTGAAAGACATAATGAAGGCCAAAGAAATGAAGTAATTCAATGTGTTTGTGGGTGGAAAGCTTCAACATTGTTAACACATTTAGTTTCCTCAAATCAACGTATAAATTAAATATGAATTTAACGTTAAAAACAGATTTTTTAATGGAATTTGACAAGCTCATTCTAAAATTATATGGAAATGTTAATGCTACACATTAGCCAGACATTTTTGAGGCAGTACAAGGTGGGAGGATTTGCTGTATCAAGCTCCATACCAACATTGTGATATATACTGGTGTAGAAAAATATTTTTGGAACAGAAGAGATGACCTAAAAACAGACCATTGCAACTTACTATAATAATTATATAGTCATAGCAAGTTATTATAATATATGTTCCAGAAATGATATTGCATAACAGAAGGGAATTAACAATTTAACAAACAAAATTATGCTTTAATTATATCCCTATCTCACTTAATTTATTAAAAAAAAGTAATTCCAGTGGATTTAAGATCAAAATGTGAAAAGCGTAATCTTAAAAAGAAAAAAATACAGGAAAAGAACTTTATGAACTTCGAATAAAGCACAAAGGCATAAGCCTTTAAGGGAGATAAATGACACATTTCATCACATCTAAATTAAAAATGTCTATGTGTTATATGACACTAAAAACATAGTGAAAAATGATGTTTAGTTTGCACTATTTACCTGAGAACTCCTAACTCTTAACTTCTCGCCTTCATTGTTTTCACTATAAAATGAACAACATACATAGCTAGTACATTGTATAACTTCATTTAAATTCTACTTGAAATCATTTATTGAGTATATGCTATGCCCAAGGCTCCAAGACGCATAGATGGCAGTGCACTAACAAACCTTATTTGTACTGCCTTCACCCAGCCCATGGCCTTTGGTGGTTACAATTAACATCCTCAAGGATATGAACATTATTTCTGAAGCTTTAAACTCCTTCCAAAAGACTTCAGCAAGGGAGTTTGATTTCAGATCTCTGCTTTTTTGGAGTTCAATTTGTGACTTGAGAATGTGATGAGATGCTGCCTAGCTTCTATTTGATAGAAGTGTTATTTCGAATGCCTGATAATACCACAGGCTCACCAAACTCAGAACAGCTCTATCAAAAGATTCAAAACACCTCCACTGTAATTTGCTATAATTCTATCCCTCCCCCCACCCCCTTTTTTTGGCCTAGCTCATTCTCTTCCTTGATAATATTCTTAACTGAGAGTTTATTTCATTGGGTGAATTCCCAGCTTGAGTCATATTTGTTATTCTGAGAGAATCTGATTATTTTCATCCATGTTCATTACGCATGTATGTTTAGCTTTAATAGCTGAGGGAGCATGCACAGGGACAAATGTAAACATGTTTATGTGTATGTTTGTATGACTTTCCACTTACCATACACATACATAGCAGCCTTGAAAGAAAACCAATAGATCCTGTTTCTGCACTCTTCACACCATAAACTTTTCACTATAATCTTGTTTCCTCCTATAGAGCTAGCTTTAATTTGTCTTTTCTTTATCTAAAAATTCCTAGGCTGTCTAGGCAAGTTACTCTTAAAAGGACTCTGACAATTGCAGTCAAAAAAAAAAAGATATATTAAAGTATCATTATTCAAACATAAAATTTTAATAAAAATGCTAACACGGTTTCCACAAGGTGGAGGTGTTTATTGTTTCCTTTTATTTTTTTAACAGCACAGTTAAATTTCTACTGTTAGAGGTCAGGTATAACGTAGCATTTGCTATTTAAAGACAATATGTAAGAAAGAATATTACATATTCGTTGTAGTATTTCTTATGTAATACTGCAAAATTACATAAGAAAGTTGTGTATAATTCACACAACTTTCTTATGTAATTTGAAACTCTTTTAATTTTTCCCATTTTCAAATCAGGAATGATAGCAAAAGCTGTTTCTTTAATTTGTGACATCTAATCTTTACTTTAGGCTTCGTCAGTCACATCTCACTATGTCTCATTGCAGGCGCCCTGACACAATACATCATGGTCAAGGTGATCCAATATTGTGTGACATTTTTTTAAAAAAAGGATATTAAATAGTGGCAGAAGATAGGCCTGAAACACGTCAATGTGGGCCCAAGAGGCATTGTTCTTCACGAACAGTTTGCTCTCTCAGAGTCTGGCTGGAAGAATTATTATTGTCCTTTATATATAAACATCCTTATCCAAATAGTTTCCTCTTATGTCTAATATATGCATTCCTGTCATATGAAAGCTACTTGCTTAAGCTGCTTTTCTGTCTATTTGTAGTCTGTTCAGACACACAGTCCTCAGCAGGTGTCCAGCTCCATGATTCATTGCCTCAGATTTCCTATGGAGCTTACATGATGCTCGCTCAGCCCCATACGGTTTTGTATCCATTATAACCAGGGACAAGTAAGCAGGGCTCAGGAGTGTGAGCATCTATCTAAGAATAGCTCCCTGACGCCTTGCTTTACTCACAATAAATGAACAATGAACTCTTTACATGCTAACTCTGTATGGGGAGGAGAAATTATAGGAGCTTGCTTGAAGTAAATAAGGGAAGGAGCATTTAGAGCAAAGTTCCGTAAACGAGCAGGTCAATAACTAGTTTACAGAGACCAGGGCACCTGGCTAATGGGAGAAAAAAGAATAATGCTTGTCACAGAAAAAGAAAGATGCCGTCCTGGTTTAGTGTTAAATAATTACATTCATTATACTGAGAATAGCTCTGCAAGTGGTCGGTTACACTAGTTAATTCATTAGCAAAACTAATCGGCAAACCACAAACAACAATTGGGGGTAAATTTAACCAGTTCCAATAGAAGGTTTGGCAAAACAGGATTTCTTTATACTAGAAAGGGAAAATTACACTGGAAAGCTGCATATGTAATTGTGTACATTTCTCACGTTGTCTTGAGTGTCAATATGGAGGAAGGAAATCATAGCTGAGGCAGAGAGAGGGCATATGTACAAATTGATGGCCCCATTGAAGTATTTCAGAAGACCTAAAATGTACTAGCTTCATTGTTAATTCTGAGAGAAAGCAGACTCTAAAAATAAGGCCTTTTTCACTGTGTTTCCTTATTTAATCTGTGGTTGTAAAATTATATAATTAAATATAATAATGTATGTTCCTATTATATTAGATAATAGCCATAGTATAATTCCTGAGTATAATAGTATAACTTAGACCTGTATAACCATGGGAACCTTGGATTCGTTTTACTTATTGACCAAACCACGTGAAAATTGAGTGGTTCAACTGTGTTTGATGCAACATTCTGGTGTAATTAGAATGGTTTTCATTATTTTATGTAATTAATTTATTAAATTTGTGTATTCAATATGCATCATAATTTTAGACAAACTCCAATAAAAGAAACAGTAAAATAGTAACTTTCCTCAGTTGGAAGACAAGGAGCAATTTAGTGATCATGGGATATGAAGGCTCTCTGTAAAGTGTGTTTTAGTCCATTTTTGTACTGCTATGAAGAAATACTTGAGACTGGGTAATTTATAAAAAAAGAGGTTTAATGAACTCACAGTTCCACATGGCTGGGGAGGCCTCACAATCATGGTAGAAGGTGAAGGAGGAGCAAAGGCACCTCTTACACAGCAGCAGGCAAGAGAGAGTGTGCAGGGGAATTGCCCTTTATAAAACCATCAGATCTTGTGAGACGTATTCACTATCACGAGGACGGCATGGGAAAAAAAATGCCCCCCATGATTTAATTACCTCCCACCAGGTCCCTCCCGTAACACATGGGGATTATGAGAGCTACAATTCGAGATGAGGTTTGGGTGGGGACGCTGCCAAACCACATCAAGTGGATGTCTATTTTTTGTATTTCTGGGGAGAATACTTTTTTTTTTTCTTTCAGAGAGGAAGAGAGAATTCAACTTGAAATGCTAGGGAAGGAGGTAAGACTCAGGGATAAAATCTAAAGGGTCTACTGAGCCTAGTAGTTTTATTCTGTGTCACCACAGAGCATCACTATTTATCTAGAATTCCAAAAAACCAATTCAAGTAATCTTTTAAATGCAGAGGAAAATCACTGATTTGATCCAGTATAGATATTGTATTACCCAAAAATTCTTAGCCAAATAAATAATAAATATATGTCAAGATTATTATAGAGTAAAAGAATTCCTAGATTGAATTAGACATGTTTAGAACAGTTTTAGGTTCTCAGAAATATTGAGTGGAAGGTACAGAGATTTCCCACTCACCTGCTTCCACCACACAACACAGCTTTCCCTGCTAAAAACATCCTCACCAGCGTGGTACATTTTTTAAAATTCATGACGTTACACTCACACATCATAACCACCCAAAGTTCACATTTTACACTAGTGTTCACTATTGGTGTTGCACATTCTATGCATTTGAACAAACATAACAATATGTATTCACCATTATGGCATCTATAGCTGTAATTTTTAGGTGAGTGAAACTAAGAAATATAAACTACTGAAACAGCAATAGTTTCACTACCCTAAAAATCCTCTCTGCTTATTCATCCTTCCATTTGGCCTCCTCTCAGTAACCACTGATCTTTTCATTGCCTCTATAATTCTGACTTTTCCAGAATATCATATAGTATGAATCATACAGTATATAGTAGCCTTTTCAGATTGGCTTCTTTCACTTCATAATGTGCCTTTAAATTTCCTCCATGTCTTTTCCTGGCTTGTTAGCTCATTTCTTTTTAGTGCTGAACAAAATTCCATCGTCTGGATGTATCACAGTTTACACATTTACCTACTGAAAGACATCTTGGTTGCTTTTAAGTTTGGGCAATTATGAATAGAACTGTTATAGAGCCAGGCGTGGTGGCACATGCCTGTAATCCCAACACTTTGAAAGGCAAAAGTGAGTGGATTGCTTGAGGCCAGGAGTTTGAGACCAGCCTGGCCAACTGGTGAAACACTGTCTCTATTAAAAATACCAAAAGAAGGGCCAGGCGTAGTGGCTCACGCCTGTAATCCAAGCACTTTGGAGGCCAAGGCGGGCGGATCACCTGAGGTTGGGAGTTCAAGACCAGCCTGACCAAAATGGTGAAACCTCGTCTTTAAAAAAAAAAAATACAAAAAAGAATAGCTGGATGTGGTGGCGGGCGCCTGTAATCCCAGCTAATTGGGAGGCTGACGCACTAGAATCGCTTGGATCCAGGAGGCAGAAGTTGAAGTGAACTGAGATTATTCCACTGCACTCCAGCCTGGGCGACAGAGTGAGACCCTTATCCTCCTTACCAGAAAAAAAGCTGTTATAAACATCTGTGTGAATGTTCTTGTGTGGACCTGTTTTCAAATCCTTTGGGAAAATACCAAGGAGTTGGATTGCTGGATGGTATGGTAAGTGTATGTTTCATTTTATAAGAAACTGCCCAACTATCTGTCTTTCAAAGTGGCAGTACCATTTTGCATTCCCACCAGCAAAGAATGAGCATTCCTGTTGCTCCACATCCTCACCAGCATTTGGCATTGTAAGTGTTCTGGATTTTGCCATTCTAGAAGATGAATAGTGGTATCTCGTTGTTTTAATTTTCATTTTCCCAGTGACATATGACATGATATGGAGCATCTTTTTCATATGCTTATTTGACTGTATATCTACTTTCCTATGCTTATTTGACATTTGATGAGGTGTCTGTCATTGGCCCATTTTTTCTTATCGCTGTCATCTCAATTGTTCACTTACTTACCTGTTTGTTTTATCAGACTGTAAAGCCCTCATGGGTAGGGAATATATCATTAGCTTCTACCATATTTCCTGATGTATGAGGGCAAATTCAATGGAAAGAAGAAGAGGAAAAATAGTAAGAGAGAAAGCTAGAATGCAAAGTGGTCTATCAAATAACATTGTTAGGGAGAAGGTGTATGAAAGGGGATTTGTAGCCACTGTTATTAATATAAGGCCCTCAGGCCAAAGTGACAATATGTATATATTTTGTCTTTCCATACAACAATCTCAAGACCAATTTTTTGCAAATAAATTGTGTAGATGAGTTTGCTCTCTGTGCTTTAGGTTGGATACACGTGTTTACTCTTCTCAATAACTAACTTAAACCTTAAAGTCCCTAGAGAATCTATCTGAACCACTTGATTAGAAATTGTGCTGTGTATTCTCTATTGATATTCCAAATTAAAGTAATTTTGAGTAAAGACCCTGAACATTCATATAGGTTTATAGATTTTTCCTTTGTCACTGTAAAAGTTTTTTTTTTTTTTTTCCAATTAAGTTTTTCAGTATGTTTGTCTTGGAATTTCTTAAGCCTCATAGAATGGTTACATGTATAACCAATTCTTACTTTGAATATTGCATTGAGAATTCTGCTTAGTATCTAAAACAGGCAATATTATGGTTTTTGTATCTTCAAAAGTTATTACCTTTGAATGGAATGTCTTACAGTAACAAGAGAGAAAGGGAGAGAGAGCACATGGGAATGCATAGTTATAAGAACTCAAATTTGCTTCTAATTGGGATCTTTTTTAGAACAATTATTCTTACCTAGTTACAATCACACTGTAGATTAGATCTCGCTATCACTTCCTTTTGCATTGTATTTGGTCTTTTTGGAGAACATAAATACACTAGGAAGATGTTTTCTCTGCTTTCTGGTAACGTTTTTCATGTATGTTATAAGGAAGGAAAATGAGGAGAACACTAGTGTGAAGCCTGTATAATTGTTTCAAATATTCATTGCCTGTCCCTGTGAGAGGATTATTCATCACCACCCTTTTGACATA
This sequence comes from Sapajus apella, assembly GCF_009761245.1. NCBI lineage: Eukaryota > Metazoa > Chordata > Mammalia > Primates > Cebidae > Sapajus > Sapajus apella. The sequence goes on along the minus strand of NW_022437004.1, from coordinate 9,284,662 downwards.
CTGTTTGGCTAAATTAATTGCCTTGGCCAAGGGAATGTGAGTGGAAGTGACCTGTGCTTCCAGCTGAAGCTGTCAGGAGTTCCATCATCTCTTTCTCTCTCTGCAATGAGGCCAATGTTTCCAAGATTTTGGCTCTTTTGAAAACTGGATGTCAGAATGAGAAGGCCATGGAGCAGGGAGGCCTCCAATCCTTGAAAGACATGTGACATGAGCAGGGAAAATTTTGGTATTGTCAACCACTGAATATTTTTTTTCTTCATTTATGATTATTTTTCCAGTGCCTACTGTGACTCTGGGGCTACATCAGTTAACAAAGTACCCAAAAATCTTTCCATTGTGGAACTTATGTTCTATCAGAGTGACACAGATAATAGCATACTAAACACTATAGTGTGTTAAGTAGAAATAATATGATGAAGAAAAAAATTAATCAGAAAAGAACAGTTGGGTATGGAGTCATAAGGATTTCATTTTTAAATGGGATGATCAGAGTAGGTATCATTCTTTAAGAATACATCCTAAAGTGGCAGGACTGGTTAAAAGAAAGTTGTTTTAGAATGAGCCACCTGGGATGTTATGATGAGAATGAATGGGATAACCAAATGGAGGAAGCTCAACGGTGAGAAGAGATCTCACACTACTTGAACCTTCTCCTTTCAGATTTCTCTCAAAGGACAAATGAAGTGAATAAAGACGGACAAATGTCATCTAAGAACATACTTTAGGACATGTTCTGAAGAAATAGTAGAAAGAAGGAGGCACTTTCTTCCAAACTGGGTAACACTTTTCCAAACTCTGACTCAGGCTGTGAAGGGCTACCATGAAGAAACTCAACTTGTATTGAGTCGTATGTTTGAAAGATCCACATGCCAGTGAAAGAAGAGATGACTGCTGCATACAATTGACTCGAGATGCTGAAAGTCTTAATTAGTGTTATTACTAGAACATAATCATATATTTAAAAAATATGTTTTCCATATAATATCTAAAAGTACAATATTTAAAAGTATTTAAGAAAAACACACTGGTAACAAATATAACAAAGGATTAACAGTTAATGTACAAAAAATTATAGTTAATGTATAAAAAATCATTCAAAAAATTATTCAACAGGTGAATGAGGGAAATGTAATTACATAAAAAATATTGAAGAAGGCCAGGCTCATGCCTGTAATCCCAGCACTTTGGGAGGTTGGGGTGTGCGCATCACGAGGTCAGGAGATCAAGACCATCCTGGCTAACATGGTGAAATACTACCTCTACTAAAAATGCAAAAAATTAGCTGGGTGTGGTGGCGTGTGCCTGTAGTCCCAGCTACTCGGGAGGCTGAGGCAGGAGAATTGCTTGAACTCGGGAGGCGGAGGTAGAAGTGAGCTGAGATCGTGCCAGTGCACTCCAGCATGGGCAACAGAGAGAGGTTCTGTCTCAAAAAAAAAATTTGAAGAAAACATCAAATAGTAATCAAAGAAATGTTTATTAAAATGAGATAGTGTTTTGTCTCTCATATTAATAAGGAGCAAGGCCCATATTTATTATTAGCAAGAGTGTAAAAAAATTCTAAAGATAAATGAAAATGTATATAATGCTTTCTGAAAATGATTAACAACAACTAAACCTTTCCAAATATTACTAGTAAGTTCATTTCTATAAATATTTCTTAAGGAGATAATAAAAAATGTAATCCTGAACCACTAATATTTTAATTTGTCCATAGTAATAAAACAATGGAAACAAACTATATGCTCTAGAAGAATGGTTAATCAATGCTTGTAGAGAAATTTTTATGACAATTTACCATAATAATCTCCACAATTGTCTCCTATGTTGTTAAACAACAGTACAAACTTGTGTAGAGACTACTAGATCGTTATCAAAATCCTCTCTCTTCTTCTTCCAAAGTAATGGAATTGAAGCTGACCACATGGTCACCTAGCCACATATTCGTTGGCCTCCTTTCGTTCCTAAGTTCCTGCTGATACAATGTGCTGCGAGGAAGCAGCTGGTGGCTTAAGATCTTCCTGGCAGCTGTCACCTGTACGTAATGGTGACCTAGCTTAATCAGCCAACAATGCCATAGGAGATGGTGCAGCAGATACCTGGAAGGAATCATAATTCTTTCTAATGTGCACAGGGATTGAGCTACTCACTACCAGGCACCTTAGACTACTGAAGGAAATATACATGATGTTAGTCATTTTGGAGGAGGGAGGCCTCAGTTGGGGGTGGTGCTTAGCTCTAACTAATACATACAGAAATATCATATTACTCATTTGTTTGGTTATTAGAAGCCAAGGTTAATGAGGGCTGAAACTTGATTGTGTTCACAATTGCATCTCCATGTCCAGAATAGTGCCTTATACACAGTGGGTATTCTATAAACGAATAAAAGAATAATATAATGTATTTTTATAATATGGCAAATAAATGTTTCAAGACAGAAAGATCTTGAAGGATATAAAAAGTGATTTTCTGGAGTATTCAGGTTAGTTAATAAAACTTTCTTAATACTTAATAAGGAGTAATGCTCTCTAGCACATACTTCTAACTTACTTCATGTCTTCGATATTTTCTAAACTTTGTATATTGTAGTTTCATGGATTTTTATTTAAAACAATTTTTTTTTTTTGGATATAGACAACTATGGCTTTCCTAAATCTCTATTACATACTTGTGAAAAAAAAAATCTGATCTTGGCCGTGGTGACTCATGCCTGTAATGCCGGCCCTTTGGGAGGCCAAGGTAGGCAGATCACTTGAGGTCAGGAGTTTGAGAGCAGCCTGGCCCACATGGTGAAAACCTGTCTTTACTAAAAATACAAAAAAATTAGCTAGGTGTGTTGGTGAGTGCCTATAATCCCAGCTACTCAGGAGGCTGAGGCAGGAGAATTGCTTGAACATTGGAGGCAAAGGTTGCAGTGAGCTGAGATTGTGCCACTGCACTCCAGCCTTGGCAACAGAGTGAGACTCTTCCTGAAAATAAAATAAAATAAATCTGACCATTGACATTTATCTTCAAATACCATGTAGTTAAACGAACAAACACATGAACAGAAACTAACTCTCAAAGAGCAGATGACACAAACCATTCTGAGGATAGAACAGTTTTAATGTCTGGTCTCATAAATGCAATTATACGACATGAGAGGAAGAGCAGAATAAATAAATATGCAAATACCCCAAATATCACAGTACCAAATTAGTCCTTTATGCATTACCCCATTAAAATGCACACTGTGCACTAAGTCCATTCTTTTTCATCTTGCAACCCTTATCTGGTGCTTCCCCAGGCCTCTGGTCCTTGGTCTCGGTGTCACTGGAAGCTTGTGGGGCAGTGGGCCACACCAACATACACAGGGTCTGGAATCAGGCAAATGTGTGTTATTTCACTTTCAGCTTCTTGAATGTGGCAAGTCATGTCTCTTACTCTTAGTTTACTTAGCTTCAGGATGAAAATGATACAGTAAATACAAAAAAATCCATAAATTTAACATTCATGGCTTCTATTAGGAGGGAGAAATCTCTCAAAGATCTCAGGCTTGTCTTAACTTGTAGGAACCTTAACTGGTGAGTGAGTCTAGCTAATCAATGAGTAAACACACGCTTCCAATCTGCCCACTCCTAGGGCTCTTCACATCTTTACCTTCCCTCCTAATAAAATTGCACCTATTGGGACTGAAGCCTCAGAAAGCAAGGCTTCAAGGCAGAAACCTAGGAATCATTCTAGACACCTCTCTTATCCTTCTCCGAAGCAAATCAACTAAATGGCTTATATATTCTATCTTCTTTTTGTTTTTGTTGTTGAGACAGAGTCTCACTCTATTGCCCAGGCTGGAGTGCAATGGCATAATCTCAGCTCACTGCAACCTCCACCTCCCAGGTTCAAGTGATTCTCCTGCCTCAGCCTCCTGAGTAGCTGGGGCTATAGGCACACACCACCACGCCCAGCTAATTTTTGTATTTTTAGTGGAGAAGGGGTTTCACCATGTTGGCCAGGATGGTCTTGATCTCTTGATTTGAGATCCGTGCACCTCAGCCTCCCAAAGTGCTGGGATTACAGGTGTGAGCAAATACACCCAGCCAACTCTATCTTCTTATATCTTATCTCGCTCCACTCCATTCCACTGCCTTCAATAACTAACCAGTTTTTTGCACTCACTGTAGGCTAGCCACTCTTAAATATATCAATTCGTTTAATTTTCATAGCCTTAGGAAGCAGTTATGGTAACATATCAACCCCATTTTTCAAGCGACACAACTGAGACACAGAGGAGTTAAGTAACTTGCCCAGGGTCCAGCAGTTAGAGAGTGACAAAACGGGGAATCAGACCTGCGCAGTCTGGCTCTAGTGTGTATTCTTAGTCATTGGCCTTCACTGGAACTGCCCTGGTAAAAGCTAAGACCATTTCTTCACCTGCATTACCATGACAGCCTGTTAATTTGTCTCTTTGTGCCCACCTTTGTCTCCCTAGAATCCATTCTCCATCCTGCACTCAAATTTGTTTGAAAATTTATCTTCAATCTTATCACTTTTCGCCATCCTTCTATGGCATCTAAATTTTTCTCCTTTAGCAAAAAGTGTTCATGAATACATAGAGACCCCAGCTCTGTGGGCTTGGGTCTAATAAATGTAGTCTTGCTGGGAGTAGATGATAATGTCAGACAGTGTGTAGAAAACGTATTCAAATGGGAAACATACAAAGGAAGTTTCTGTGGTCACCAAATTCAAGCACCAAGAGTAGAAGCCCAAAGCCTGTTATAAGGGAACAGTGGGGATGAACACCAAGTGACACCTGGGAGGATGTGGGGAGCATTTTTAGCAGATATCTGTGATGACATCTGTTATCCGTCACTGGATTTTTTCATCCCTAAGGTGGTGAACTGTAGAGTAAGAAGAGCCAGGTAGGGCTGAGCTTGAATTCTGACTCCAATACATAGAGCAGCATAACCTAGAGCAGTGTTTGCAAAGTGCAACTTTCCCTTCAATGGATTCATAAGGTAGTCATCAGGAGAAAATTAGATAATCCATGTTGCCTGCTATGACATATGTTCAAATTATGGCTATTAATAACTAGCTGGAGGGCAAGGGAGGGATAGCTATAGATAAAGGGCCATGAATAATGGGGACAAAAGACATCCATTTATTTCAACAGAAAGCTCTAACTTAACACATAGAGCCCATACAGTTGGATTTACAACATGTGGCAGATTTGTAAATGATCTCTAGATTTAACAATCAAGCAGTGAGCATTTTCTTTCATTTTCTATCTCTTTCTCTTTTTTAAAAAAAGATTTTGAGACAGCGTCTCGCTCTGCCACCCAGGCTTGGAGTGCAGTGGCATGATCACTGCAGGCTCAACCTCCTGGCTCAAGTAATCCTTCCACCTTAGCTTCTCTAGTAGCAGGAACTACAGGTGAATGGCACTCCACCTGGCTAATTTTTAAATTTTTCTGTAGAGACAGGGTTTTGCCATGTTGCCCAGCCTGGTCTCAAACTTCTGGGCTCAAGTGATTCTCCCGCTTCAGCTTTCCAAAGTGCTGGGATTATAGGCATGTGTCACTGCACTCTGCCCCATTCTCTTTTCACGAGTTAAGGATTTGCAGTAGTCTAGAAGGCTGATCTAAGCTTTTATGTGGAGACATACGGCTGGCTATTTAGATTTGGCTGTTTCACCTCTTAGGTTAACATCTTTCCAGGGCTAGTTTGAGCAGAAACTCAAAAGTCCTGAACTCTCCTAGTGCCTACGTTGTGCCGATTGAGGACTAACCCTCCATGACTTACATGATTGAAATGTAGAGGGAGAGGCTAGGCACAGTGGTTCATGTCTGTAATCCCAGCAATTTGGAAGGCTGAGGCAGAAAGATCGCTTGAGCCCAGGAGTTCAGGGTTGCAGTAAGCCATGATGACACCAGTGTACTCCAGCCTAGGTGACAAAGTAAGACCCCATTTCTAAAAATATGAAATAAAAAAGGAAATACTTCAATATCCATGTCCACTAGAACTCAGCAGCAACAAAAATGATATCTAAAAGCCTGTCAGAAAATGAAAATCCAAGTCTGAGAGACAAAGAAAACAATCCAAGACTTGCCATGACAAAATATATTTTGTCTCTAAGCATCTGTGTACCAAGCAGCAAACAAATATCTGGGATTGAAGGGATGGACTGAACCATAGAGGGGCTTAAAACAAAATCTTCATAAAAGACTTGGTTCTGCCAAGAATTCATTTTGGCTTCCAAATGTTTCCAAAGATCATATAATGGTGATTTCCTTAAACAAAATTACCTTTTGACTGCTGGAGGCATGTCAGGCCTTCTTAGTGTTGTCTGTTCAATCAGAGCTTCCATGAAGCAGGGGTCCCATCTGGGTAAACTTCACCCAGAACTCAGGGCCACCCACATTTAAATGCAATTAGTGTCTTTTGATAACAGTGGGGGAGTTTTCAGAGAAAAGCTGACTGATTGTCTATGGTTGGATCAGATTTCCATTTGCTTTATATTTAATAGTTTCTTCTGCTCCTCTGCAAAAAAATCCGTATAGAAGGAGAAAACATTAAAACTAAAAGATAATTGTCAGAGTGGATAATAAGGAAGATATTCAATTCATATATTAAAGTTTCTTTCCAGCGCTAAACTTAAGTATAGTTTCAAATAGAGCTTCTCTTGCACAAAAGCGTAAAGGAAGTAGTTTTGTGTGTGTTTCTGCTTTCCATTTAGTGTATACGTACAGCTCCCTGCTTCTTTTAGTGAATCTTAAACCCAGGGATGGGCACTGGGCCCCCGTTTGTGTGGATCTTGCTCTCAGCCAAATACCAGTTAATTAAAACTAAATATGCTAATATATGCTTTGAATTGTACTGATAAAATTTGATAGTAGCGATAGATAGATAGATGGATACATACATACATGTGTTTACACATACACAGGGCGGCCATGAGGGAAGATTGTCATATAATTAATTTTCTCTTCTATGGCTCCGACCTCATAAACAAACCTACTAGATGAAATTCTAAGAATATAAAGCCTAATATAGCTGTTTGGAGAGGAATCAACGGCCTGTTTACTGCACTTATCGACAATTTGTGAAAGAAGAGACCAGAAATCAGTCTAATTACCAGAGTGCCAGTTGTGCTTGTTAACACCAGCTTTGTGACCAAATGTTATTCCACAGTTGTCACATCACACGAGGGTTTCATTACTAACATAATAGTGAACAAGATCACATGAAAAGCTATTGATTGATCTGCCACACAAAGGAAGGACACACTTGTCTCTATTATAACATGTTACATCTTTGACTATATGCAGCAGATGTAGCCTCGTCATTCTTCTTGCTAGAGAAGTGTAATTTCGATACTGTCCTGCTTCTTTAAGTGTTTTCCAATTAGGGTCCCTTTTCTATTTGCATATGTCATCAACGGGCTGGAGACAAGATATTGTCCTGCTCTGGTTCTTCCTGATCTTCAACCAAGACTCAGTCGATTATCTTGAACTGAATCCAAGAGATGCTTGGGGTATGCACAGTGTTTATCAATTGTCATCTCTGGCAATAAAAACAAATGGCTGCTTTATGTTAAGTTGGTTTCATGCGTTTTGTAGGAGATTCAGCTATAATTAGGCAATCCAGAAAGGATGAAGGAGAGGAAGCCAAGCCCTTTTGCAGTCCCTCTTCCCTAAATTGTCAGATTTAGATGGCAGAAGGGTTTTCACGCTCCCAAATGAACTGAAAGCCATTATCATAACAGGTCTTCAGGGTTTGCATTTTTTGTTGTTGTTGTCTGTTTCACAAAAGTGCAACAAATCATTTTACTCTGTCCATGTTTTTTCAAAGAGCAGTTGCTTTTATTTTTAAATGAACTCGATGAATATTCTAACCTGGAAGTGGATTTGTTTATCACTGGGAGCAAGCACCTAAACAGGCACAAGGCATAATCTTATCTGATGATGAGTGATTTATCAGGCAGAACATGAATCTGCTCCTCACCGACTCCATCTTCCTGTTTATGCTTGTTGAACAGATACAATTTAATGAAGAATATAAAGTAGTTAAAATCTGTCTACCATTAATAGTTTAATTAAACTGACACATACTTCAAACACAGAGCGACAGAAAACATTAATTTTGGTTATAAAGGGCATGGCATTATTAAAGTGCAATTAAAAACAACATTCACTTACAGTTAACAGCTAAAACAATTTAATTATTTAACACCGAATTGTCACTTGTGACTAACTTCACCTCTTTGATGTGGGGATGTTCTGTGTCCCTGTTGTTATGGTTCATTCCCTGGAATTCCAAATGGGGTGGCATTCTCAGAGTGTTAGCATTCACATTCAGAGTCCCTGCTGGCTAGTAGGTATCACAAAGTATGAAAATTTAACCAACTGTTCTGTAGTGTTAACAGCTACCCTATAAGTAAATTGTGACTATTCAGCATATGTGAAAAGTTTCACCTGCTCTAAAAACATTAGCCAAGGTCATGCTTTCTCTTGGAGCACTTTGAACAATAAGAGGAAAGGTAGTGTAACCATTCAAAACATGGATGCTGGCCTGGTTTCCAATTGAAGAGCCCAAACTTCTACTTAGGTGATCTCAAGCAAGCTCTTTAAGCTCCATGTGCCTCTGTATCCTGGTCTGCAGATGGAGATAATAATGGAATATGTGCAATCGGTTGTTTTCAAGACTGAGTGAATCAATGGTTTTAAAGCATTTAGACTGCTGCTCAACACATAAAAAGTGCCCCAAAATATGACCTGTGATCAATATATTTAAGTTATGAGACTAAAAATTAAAATCTATTAAGCATAATCTCAAATAGTGAAGGATAAAATAGGCAAAAATAAATGCCTCGTAGCAGAGAGCAATCTATCCACCAAGAAATCACTAAATCATCTGAGAAAAATTTTCTACTCAGTTTCAAAACTGCTAGAAAATTACAAAAACATACCAAGTGCCTCATAAGGTTGCTTGGGATACATTTCATTTACACTTTGATTTGTCCCTGTATTAGTCCGTTTTCACGCTGTTGATAAGACATACCCCAAACTGGGTGATTTACAAAAGAAAGAAATTTAATGGAGAAGTCACGCTTCCATGTGGCTGGGAAGCCTCATAATCATGGCAGAAGGAAAGGAAGAGCAAGTCACATCTTACGTGGATGGCGGCAGGCAGAGAGCTTGTGCAGAGAAACTCCTCTTTTTTAAAACCATCGGATTTCAGGAGACCCATTCACTATCACGAGAACAACATGAGAAAGATCCGCCCCCATAATTCAGTCATCTCCCACAAGGTCCCTTCCACAACAGGTGGAAATTATGGGAGCTACAAGATGAGATTTGGGTGGGGACACAGTCCCCATGAATCAACATATTTATATGAGATTTAGACCTAAAATTTTGGATTCACATGTGAAGGAAAAATAGTGTCTAATACATGGAAACTTAGCCAATACAGATTTGACTCCCTCTATTACAGGAAAGAAAACAGACCCAGAGAAGTTACAAAAGAAGCAATCTGTTGAAGACCAAATGGAGACCTGGCAACAGGGCAGAATTAGAACTAATGTCTTTTAGCAACAAAGCTAATATGTTTTCCATGACCTATATCTACAATTATTTCCATGGGTGAAAAATAGAGGTACAAATGACCTCCAAAACTTGTCTTCATGTCAGAATCAGAGGTCTTAGAATCCAACATGGATTGAGAGTTCTCCAGTGAGCAAGATGTGTGAGACCTGCCACACAGGTATTAGGAGAATCACTCAAGAACATTTGAAAGGTAGGCATATACGGGCTAAATACATACTGACGTGTTCATAAAATAAAATGTTCATAAAATAGCTCATAAAATAAAAGGAAACTTCTCTATCATGACTATAAATTGGTCATGAATATACTCACTGTCTTCAACAGAAGATAGCCAAAAGTTGTTTACTGAAGAGGAATTTAGCAATTGAAAGAAATCTGGGCCTGGTGTGTTGGTTCAAGTCTGTAATCCTAGCACTTTGGGAGGCCAAGGCAGGAGGATCACTTGAACCCAGGAGTTCAAGACCAGCCTGGGCAACAAAGGGAGAACCCATCCCTACAAAAAAATTAGCTGGCTGGGTGGCGTTTACCTGTAGTCCAAATAACTTGGGAGGCTGAGGTGGGAAGATCATTTGAACCTAGGAGGTCAAGTCTGCAATGAGTCGTGATTGTACCTCTGCACTCTAGCCTGGGTGACAGAATGAGACCCTGTCTCCAAAAAACCAAAATCAAAGCAAACAAACAAACAAACAAAAAGAAATCTGGGGTAACTTATTAAAAGCAGAGGCATATAAAACATACAAAATTTTTATTCCTGTCTCTGAAGTTAGTTGGTCAGTGGTCCTTGTATATAATGGCTGAAAACTTGGAAGGTAGAAAAAAAATTCAGATAGACATTAGGCAAATACATGCTAGTTGATTATAACTTGAATATTATCCACTTGTCGTAATTTGAGCTAGCATCCAGGTTTAGAGGAGTGTCATTACTGCTTTTTTGAATGGACTTTAATTAATGAGCCAGCATTTGTTAAGCACTACTTACGTATCTGTCAGGAACTCTCAGTTTTCCATTTCCTCACTTCCTTATGCCCTACAGACTTTCCCACTGGATTCCAAGTAGCTATATAGACCTGTCTATAGTTTAGGATCCGCTTGGAGGCTGGTCCTTACATACTTATAATCACAGAAGGTCCAGACACGTCTTAGTACCTAGATCCTTTGTTGTTGTTGCTGCTTGAAAACTACACATGTGACTCTGTCCAGATTCTGACTTTCTTTGTGCTATTGTTTTTAGGCTGGGTGTTTGAATCCTGCTCTCTAAGGTCCTAACTCCATCCTTTTCAGGACCTGGCTTGCCTAACTTACTTGCTGCCTTCTGAACAGATCTCAGGCCACTCTCTACTTCACGATGTGCCTGTGTAATAAGATCCATTCCTATGCAAAGTAGGGAAAGCGTAACACAACAGATACAAACAAGCAAGACCGACTGACATGGAACATACATAAGACAGACATATATGAAATAATTGGATAATCAGACAGGCTACAAAGGTGTTCACTGCACAAGATGACACAGGAGCAGCAGCAGAGTAATAGGAGGGAGTGATAGCTGTTGGTTAGCCACATCAGGAAGGGCTTTCCTGAGACCACGGGACTTGAGCTGTTATTCGAAAGTGCTTAAGGACTTTAGAGGGGCAGAAAAAAGATAGGTGTTAACTGCATTAGCTGAATGAAATGCAAGTGAGAAAAACAACAGGAATTAAGGCACAGAGACAGGAATGAGCATAGGGGTAGGGTGTAGAAAAAAACAAAGAGGCAGAAAGGAGACAGCTAAGACTAAACCAAAAATTGATATTAAAAAATATGGGTTAAAGTTGGCAAGGTATGTCGCATGTCATTTAATGACAAGCATTTTTATTTAGTTATTTTATATCATAATCTAAGAATTAGAGATTTCTTTTATTATTAGAAAATAAAAGAATATCTCGTGGCAATTGAGCACCACTGGCTTTCTCCTACAAAGCTGGATTTTTCCTACAAAGTTCCTCTGCTTAATGGGTACAGCAAAAGCGTGGCAATGAATGCAAACAGGATGCATGTTATGGAGCTTCCTGGCTGTGCTGCTCTTTCTTGCTTTGTCTTATCGAGTGCATGGAGCTATTATGATTGCACAACCCAATTTCTAGTAAAAGAGGCTAGGTCAACTGATTTAATTTCACCCAGGCAATCTTGCAGGCTCACTCAGTGAATCAAATAATAATCCTTTAGTTAGCAGATCAATAAGAAATTAAGAAGCAATTAAAGAGGAATGAAAAAAAAATAAAACCTAAAAATCTGCATTGACCCAGCAGTAAGGTTTTTTCCCTTCCAGGAAATAAAGATTTAAAAACAATCCAATGCATTGTACTGTTCTTGCAGTCTTCTTATTGGTTTAAAAATTTTCAAAATAATAAGTTAAAGAGAGAAAACCATTAAAAAAATTTAAAACTTTAGTTTTTAAAATCAAATATAAATAACATAATTACATTTGTATTGGAACATAAAATGTCTTCTCTTCACTGATTTAAGCAAATAACTAAATGGACACAAACACAGTTTATGGAAATAGCTGTGACTATGTAGAGCTGCTATAGAATAAGAATCAGTTTTTCAAATAATCATTTCATTTGCAGCACTAAAGCAACATTTTACAATTAAAATGTGCTTTCCACTAAGATCATTTCCTTTCCAATCACTCTCCAAATAACCAAAGCTTAGAGGCACAATTTATTTACTTCACCAACAAAAAACAAAACAAAACAAAAACAATTTTTTTTTTCAAACATGAGCCCTTCAGATGATACCCAGCTTTTCTCTTTCTCGGGTCTAGTAATTATAGCTGCAGGCTAAGAAATATAAATACACACTTTGGTCTTATGTTTCCAACTGAAATATTGGCTAACCTGTGATAAATTGCTTAACCCTACTGTGCCATTGGATCCACCTCTGTTTAAAAGGTGAGGGGAAGTTGTTGCTTACCTATGGAAGGTGTCTGGTGCGGGTGAGTGAGCACAAGTCTATTAAAGGACTCAGAATAGGGATATGGTATAAAAGTGAAATAGTGTGATTTTTTTTTTACAACAAATTTTTTTAATTAAAAGTTTTAATTAAAAGATTAAACCTACTAACCATGATTTTTAAAAAAAATGCCCTGAGCAAACAAAGATGGCCTCTTTCTTTTTTTTTTTTTTTTTTTTTTAAAATTTTTTTTTCCACTTTAGTTTCTGGGGTACATGTGCAGATCATGCAGGATTGTTGCACAGGTACATACATGGCAGTGTGGTTTGCTGCCTCCATCCTCCTGTCACCTATATCTGGCATTTCTCCCCATGTTATCCCTCCCCAATTCCCTACCCCGCACTATCCCTCCCTTAGTCCCCTCCAACAGACCCAGTGTCTGATGCTCCCCTCCATGTGTCCATGTGTTCTCATTGTTCAACACCCACCTATGAGTGAGAACACGTGGTGTTTGATTTTCTGTTCTTGTGTCAGTTTGCTGAGAATGATGGTTTCCGGATTCATCCATGTCCCTACAAAGGACATGAACTCATTAATTTTTATGGCTGCATAGTATTCCGTGGTGTACATGTGCCACATTTTCCTTGTCCAGTCTATCATCGATGGGCATTTGGGTTGGTTCCAGGTCTTTGCTACTGTAAACAGTGCTGCAATGAACATACATGTGCATGTGTCTTTATAATAGAATGATTTATAATCCTTTGGATATATACCCAGTAATGGGATTGCTGGGTCAAATGGAATTTCTATTTGTAGGTCCTTGAGGAATTGCCACACTGTCTTCCACAATGGTTGAACTAATTTATACTCCCACCAACAGTGTAAAAGTGTTCCTGTTTCTCCACATCCTCTCCAGCATCTGTTGTCTCCAGATGTTTTAATGATTGCCATTCTAACTGGCATGAGATGGTATCTCAATGTGGTTTTGATCTGAATTTCTCTAATGACCAGTAATGATGAGCATTTTTTCATATGTTTGTTGGCTTCACACATGTCTTCTTTTGAAAAGTGTCTGTTCATATCCTTTGCCCACTTTTGAATGGGTTTGTTTGTTTTTTTTCTTGTAAATCTGTTTTAGTTCTTTGTAGATTCTGGATATTAGCCCTTTGTCAGATGGGTAGATTGCAAAAATTTTTTCCCATTCTGTTGGTTGCCAGTTCACTCTAATTATTGTTTCTTTTGCTGTGCAGAAGCTCTGGAGTTTAATTAGATCCCATTTGTCTATTTTGGCTTTTGTTGACAATGCTTTTGGTGTTTTAGTCATAAAGTCCTTGCCTATGCCTATGTCCTGAATTGTTTTGCCTAGGTTTTCTTCTAGGGTTTTTATGGTGTTAGGTCTTATGTTTAAGTCTTTAATCCATCTGGAGTTGATTATAGTGGCCTCTTTCTTAAATGGCTCCCTCGGGGGTGGGAAAAGACAGAATCACACAGAACAGCAAGAAACACAAATGTAAAATGAAGGTGGCAAGATGTTAAATTTAAAAACAAAAATGCAGATGTTCTCTTAAGGAGAACCTAGAAAGAAGTTGGCAGCTCTTGAGACTTGTTCTCAAACAGGCACACCCATCATGCACTGCTGCTCTAATTTCCCTGCTATAAAATAAAATGGCAAATTACTAAGCACTACCTAGTTTATGGGCACTGAATTCTGTGGGGGCACTGACTACAGAAGGTACTGATGTCAGATGAAGTATTGTATACTATAAGTGACTGTATTTTCTCTTCTGGTTTAAAGGTGTTTTATTGGACAATATATGCCATCTTTTCTTTATGTTTTACACTTAATCCTTCAAATAGAGAGGTATTATGTGGGAAGCTGCGTGGGGTGCTTAAAGACCTGCACACTATCAGTAATACAATTAAAATTGGCATTTATAAAAGTACATTTTGATTCCTAATCCTGTTTTTACAAGTGCAAAATCACATTAGAAAACAATGTGATGCTAATTAAAGCTTTGTCACCCATAAGACCTTGGTGAATTGCATTTGTAATAGGCTCTGATGCAGAAGCAATTTCTGCTGGGGAAACTTAAGCGGAATATGTGACTATATTTCTTGTTACTCTATTAAAATCAGTGCTACAATTGTGTATGTTACTGTCATGTTTTTAGCTCTAATCTGAGCTTGAAATGTCATGTCATCTAAGTTTTAATTCAAAAGCTGAAAAAATGTATTGCATGTTACATTTGCATATTTTAAAAACAATCAAAAGGCCAGGGATACTATTGATTTTCCTCATAAAGATTAAAAGGACTGACAGAGGCATCAAACTTATGTTTCAAACCATGTATGAATCCCATCTTGCAAAAACAAAGGTAGCTACTGGAAAAAAACAACAGAAAAACCCCCAACTAACTGGTCCTTGTTCTTAGGTTTACGTAAAACTTACCTATAAGGCTATAAAATCAAAATGAAATAACTTATATTAGAAGATAATTTAAGGATATACATTTTTCTAGGAATCTTCAGGTCAGCCTTAACCCACTGGTAACATTGTTATTTTGTTATTAGCAAAATCCTGAAAATAAGGGCACTCAAACAGAAATTCAGGCTGCGTTCCTCTTGAATCCGGGAGCCATCCCTAGAGCTCTGATTATGAACGGAGAAGGAAATCACGTAGACTGGAATCTGAAAACCGTCTAGAGATTGCACTGACCTTTACAAATGGCTACTAATATTATTTAACAGCTATGTTAATGCAGACGTCTCTGTGATGTGTAATTTAAATAGACCTGGGATTGTGCCATTTTTATCTTGAAAATTCCACTGTAGTAACAAATAATAAAACTCAGAATTTTTAATGACACACCCAAGAGTCAAGCTTGGTCATCTAGAATAGTACTTATGTGTCCTGGAGGACGCAAAATGACGTGAATAATTGATATCTATGAGAGTAACTATAGGGAAGTTTTAAGCTCTAAATATTCTTAGAAAGAGACAGAGCATTAACATTATTTTTAAATTATTCAGATATGAATCATTGGGGCTTCATTTCAACATGTGGTTTTACTTAGATATCTAAGCAATGAAAGGCTCTAGTCCATCATGCCCTCAACCTCTGCCAAAAAAAAAAATCTATCTATTTACCTCTCTGTGTACCCATCTATCTAGATCTTGATCTTGATCTATCTCTTATCTTGATGGATCAGAGAAAGGCATAAATGGAGATAAAAAATTTTAAAGGAGGTGTAACCATGTAACTTTCTACAAAGATATCACACTACAGATAGGAAACCAAACAAGCCACCCTTCAAAGTAACAGAAATAGGGAGGACACAGTGAATATGGGCAAGGTGCATTAGAGCCTGTGAGTCAGTTTTGCACTAGGCAAGTAAAAAGAGGTAGAAATTTAATGGCAGCATGTGAACAATAGGTAAAAAAGGAAGAAAAACATCAAATAAACCCACATATTTGGAAGAGAGAAATGCTCTATGGTAAGATGAAGGATAGTGCAGAGGGGATCAGGCATGAGACCACAGGGAAAGAAGTGCATATTTCATCTTGTGAAGGAGTGGCAGCCATTGAAAACACAACCCATATTACAGTAAACCCAATAAACAAAGTAAATATAAAGAGAGGAGAACTGGAAATAGAAAAAGGAAATTACATTATTATTTTCTTCCTTTTAAAGCTACATTGTGCTTCCTTTTGTACTCTGCTTTTTTCAGCCTTTTATTTCTCTTCAAAAGAAACAAACAAGCAAAAATAATTTACAATCATAGATTATCAGTACCCACGTCCATCTGTTTAGTTTAACCACAAGAGAATGCGTGAGTGTTTGTGTTTGGGGAAAGATGGGCGGGCACTATCATGTATCCATGAAGCAATCCAATGTACAAAACCCAGATTCTGTTCAGTAAAAAATTTCACTGTTGTATTCCTGCTTGAAAATGCTCATAGGAATTCAACTTAAAGAATATTTCTTCTTCTTCTTTTTTTTTTTTAATAAGAAGTCAATTGTTTCTGGAATGAATATTCACAATACGTGTCCCCACAAAAGACAGCTAATGCATCCAAAAGTGAAACCGGTAAACAGCCACTGGCAGTAGAAATTTATGGAATTAGAAAAACCGGACTGGTTAGAATACATGACTGCATTCATTGTTGCAAAATGATTGGATTCATGTCTCATCAAATTTACATTGTGAAGACTGAATATAGTATGATTAGGCATTATTTTAACAACTACATTAAAATACAATTTAAAATAAAATGGCCCTTTATATCATACTAATATCAGTGTTTTAAATAACAAAGGGGATTTTTTTAAAGGAAAGGATTAGCATTTCGTTTCAATCAGTACAAGAAATGAGATTCCAGTTGGGGTCTCAAAGATTCAGGATTTTATTAATATTCCAGAGATGCATTTGTGTTGCCTCTGGGTACACTGAAAAGCCACTTAAACCGCACTTAAAACAGCACTACAGGATCAAATTGATGTGCATCAACCATTTACAATAAAACTTGATTATTATAAAGGCATACATATTTGCATAATTACATGTTTGATTTTTTGATAATGCAGCATACAAGACAAAATGTTGCTTCATGTAGAAACACATCATCAAAAAGCACCATCTGCTGTAGTATTTAATGCACTGCACACTGATCAAAAATGTTGAAGATGGATTTCTGAGTATCAAAAGGAAAAAAAAAACGTGAGTTGTATTTACACAGGCAGTATGGCTGGCTGGATCATGCAGAAAGGAGAAATAAATTTCAGGCAAAACATGGTATAAAAAGATAAAACCCACATATCTTCAAACACAGAAATGAGCACTTTCATTAATATGGCATAAGAGGTTTGGATATCTGTTTATATGATGTCATCTTTGCATTTAGTAAATTTTCAGATTCTAGATACTATATTTAGAAATGGAACACTTTAGAATAATTGCTCATGAATAGGGTTATCCTTGGAGAGGCTTCCATTATGTGTAGCAGTGTATTTGGAAAGGGGAAAGAAAAAACCTTCTATATTTAATTGTGCACTAAAATGAGGATAGTAACAATTATTATCTTAGTGGATTTATAGATGATTATTTTCCCTCTTTTTCTTTTGTTATGTTTATTTATGCTTAAATCATCCTCCTAATTTTCATATAATGTACATTTCAAAACAGCATCAAATAAAAAGTACAAAAAATTTAAAAAATATAAAAGTTGGAGATTCATTTTCTGAAAGAACTGTTTTTAGGAGAAGGAAACAAAACGAAGAAAACGCCCACAAAAAATACTAACGTGCAAAATAAACTTTCCAAATGCTTCGCAGAACACTTAACTAAATAGAAGTCACACTTACGGGATAAACAGAAACTATCTGGTCATGAGGTTAACTATGTTGTCTTATTATTGGTGAAATAAATCTACAGATCATAAGGGCATAGTGTTGAAAATGAAGCTGCACTCTGAGAAGGGAGAAATGACCTCTTCATCAGAACTCCGTTTACTCAGGGCCTGTAAGAATTATTTAAAACCACAAATATTTTCATCTAGGACTTTTGCTATGTGAGTTCTCAAAATTCTAGCTTAAGAAAATAAATCCTATAGATGAAGAACAAGTAGTGAGTTAGGGGAACTGAGAAATAATAAATTTAAATTAAACCAGTGTCCTACTGCTAGTTCCAAGCCAAAAAACAAAACAAAAAAAACCCCAAACAAAACAACAACAACAACAACAACAAAATGTCACTCTAATCACAGACTTAACATTGCAGACAGATGAAATCAAGAATTGTACAACTATTGGAAATTAGCCAAGTAAAAATTTAGTCATACTAACAGTTTTATCCAATTAGGAGGGAGACCTAAGCATGGAGAGGGGAAATGTTCCAAGGAAAAGTCCTAAAAGTTTTTCAAAAAAAAGGAACCTGGGATCCAATGAAGTAAGGACCACAAAATCAAACACTGGAAACCCCTCTCATTCCCACATTGGAGCTGAGTCAGAGAAATTCTAGACCTCATGCTTCTTAGGCATTGGCAGCTCTATACTCATTTAATTTCCTGTCTGGAAAACACTGCAGGAAGTCAGTATATCCACTGGAACAGAGATGGATGCACAGGCACCCTAGCAAGTGAAAGGAGGCTTGTGGTAGCAGCTGGTCCCTCTCTGTGGATGTTCTACCGGCTGATCATGGACCTGAACCTCAGAGACGAAAATGTACAAGGGTCATAGCTGCAGAGTTTGTCCTGGCACAAATTTACATATCTTATATGTTACAGGTCTGTCCCAAGAGGCAAAGTTGAACCTGCTATTGTGATAAGCAAAACCTTTGTTACTTTCTTAAGCTCTGGAAACATATACATGCGTGCACGTGTGAGTGTTGGGAAAAAAAGAGAAAAGCATTTGAAAAATATGCCCTGGGCTTACTAAAGAAAAATGAAAATCCATTTCTTAACCTGTAAATATTAGTATTAGATTCATTATGGGGGATTTTCTATTTATTTTTGAAGGCTTCCCTTTTATATTTTTACCATTTTTTAAATTATGAAAATGTGGGCCCAGATGACCAGGAGCAGACATATGCTGTCTCTACTATTATTGATTAAACAAATATAAATTTGATTTGCTTATTAGCTTATAGAGTTCAAGATATACTGAAGTTTATAACCTGAAATAAACAACAGTGAATGAAAAGCACAGCACAAAAGAGAACAGCTTGTAGTCTGTAAAAGCACGAGCAAAAGCAGTAATGGGAGGCCTAAAGTTAGACCGTCTGAGAGCGCCTCATTAACCTTGGCACATCTGCGGTGTGGTTGCAGGGCAGGAAAACACTGCTTTGGTCCCACAAACTCCTTTCCAACATGGGGTCTGCACAGGGGTCTCGTAAAGAGGGCTTGTGTAAGCACCCGGGAAAGGTTGGTGACCTCTGCTCACAAGATCCAGGAGGGTCTTTGCAGATGGGAGCTGGCAAGGCAGGAAGGCCTTGTGTGCCGAGATAGCGGAACACCTCCTGCTCTGCCTATGTTCCCAGAATATGGGGTAATCTTGGTTGCCCTGTGTCCACAATGCTTGGGGAAATAAAAGCCCCTTGATGCATTGTGTGTGGTCAGACCTCGTGGCACCCTTACCTGCTGTGTTGCCATGCAGCTGCATATCCATAATGATCAGTGGTAAAACTTGGTGTACTAGATTAGCCGAAGAGCCACCTGTTTCATTGTATTCTAATGACTCATGCTTCTCCCCCTGGCTATCTTGACCCACAATAGTTTCAAGACCTCCCTCGATAGTTTCAAGGCCTCCCCCCAAAACCCCCAGCTTTCCACCCCTCAATTAACTAGTGTGTGTACTTAATAAAAACCAGTGGAAACCAGAACTTTGGGCCAACGTGGTCCTCACACTTTACATTGGTCCCCTGGACCCATGCTGTGATATTCTATTTCTGTATCTTTGTCTTTATTTCCCTTCTCAATCCCTCATCATCGCCAAGGCTCAGGGCACCCATGAACAGGATTGGGGCTGGTACCCAGCAGAAAACAGGATACATTTAGAGTGGACAATACAGAGCCTATAGGAAAGGACAAAGAAGAAAATTAAAATGCTCAGAAATCTTACTTTGTACTTACTTAGATTTTACATTTCCTATAGAAAAACACGAGACAGTCTTTAAATGAACAAAAGAGCACTGATTCATACAAAGTCCATTTTTTAGAAAAGTAAGCTTTTTATGATTAAATTAAAAACTCAGCACTGGAAATCATACAGTGTTCACACTTTTAACAGCCCTCTCTGGCTTACCTTTGGCCAATACCTCCCCCTTTCCACTCCATAAGGAGTTTACACGGCCAAGGGGAAATGTCCCAATCAACTTGTAAAATACGCTTGGGGAAGCCCCAGCTCAGAGGCCTTCTCATCCTCCCTGGACATCCCAAGGATGGATTGTATTATGGTTGGGCACACCTTCAGATCCTCAGCCTAGCCAAGGGGCAGCTGATTGCAGATGGTGTGGAGGGAGCTTGGACAATCTGGCTGGGATGTTCCATGTATGCTCATCAGCCTTTTCATGGGGTGCAAATAGTTTTTGGTGGTAAGAGAAGTAGGGTGCAGGTTGAAGACAGGAGTGGGACTCCCCAGAATCTGAATTCTACATTTGAATCTGGCCATCCAGGTCATTATGAAGTCTATGTGTTAAAGAAAGAGAATATAACATGTTTCACTTAATAGTTTGTTAGCTTGATTTCTGACCCTTAAAGATTTTGGCACAGTGTGTTGGCCTACTTTTGCTCCTGGAATTGCAAATGTTAGAGACAGGCCTGATGGCAACAAAAAAAAATCTTTGCAGTTCTGAAGGAAAGTGACAGCAGTTTAGTTCTGAATATTTCCATGTTTCCTCTTGGAAAATGAATAGAGCAACAAGAGAAAGTACAAAAATAACCTAAAATTCTATTTTCATGGAGACTAGAAAACAGAAAAAAATAGATAATCTTCTAAAGTAACTGACACCAATAGAGGCTACAGGCTTACCCATAGAACGCTGAGACAGAATAGTGAGAAGGCGTGGTCAGGCTCAGGGGCTAAGTGGGGCAGATCTCAGAGATTCTCAGAAAGCTTACAAAAAAAGTCCTAAAAAACAAACAAAAAAATCCAACCAAACTTTCTCATAAGCAAAAATTACTGGGAGCTAGACTGAGATCAAATGAGAACCAAATGGAAGAAGAGGCAGAATGTGCGGCATGAAAGTGCCCAGCGGGTCCCAAACGTAGATGGGAGAATACTACAGCAAGAACAAATCAATAATATGTAATTATTTAATACATATATGATATTAGAAGGCAAACCCTGTGCCCATGACAGGCAGCAGCTATAAAGGAATCAGGCAAGTGTATGACTTACTAAGTCCTCCTGAAATAAATAAGGTTCTGGAAGAAACAGACACTATATTTTAAAAATATATCTATTTCTGTAGCAACAAAAATGGTGTCTTTGACCCACAGAGACCCAAAGTATACATTGTCCCTCTCTCCCATCGTTTGCTCTAGGAAACTCTGGCTATTACCAAGTACACAAAAACCTAACTCATTTAATATGAGCATCAAACAAAGAATAGGCATAGCACAAAGACAAAAGTACAAAGATACTAAGGAAAAAATGTTTTAAAAATTAGAAAATTTTTCTAAAAATGAAGAAAATTCAACAGGAAAAAATTTATCCCAAAAGCATATGAAAATTTTAACCCAATATTAAACAATACTAAAGCAATTACTGTTATAAAAGAAAACCACAAAACAGAAATACAAGAGATCAGGGAAGTGCTTCTTAGACTAAAAGCATCTAAGAGGAGGTAAAGCAGTTACTGGCAGAGCTCAGGAAAGAAATAGATAAGATATAATTATTTCAGAAATGAAGACTAATTTTTAGCACATGACAGAGTAGACACCACAGAGAATAAAAGACAGAGGATAGAAACAAAGTAAAACAGAAATAAATAAGGAGATTTTAAAATAGAGATGCAAATACATCCATTAGTAAATGTTTCCCCAAAGAAAAGCAAAACAATAAAACAGAAAAAAGTCATAGATAAAATTTAAGAAAATTTTCTTGAAATGAAAGAAGACTTGGGTCTGTATGTGCAAGGGCACTGGGAAGACTGACTACAAATGATGAACAATTAATGAAACATATAGTAGTTTGGTATGTCTTGCCATCTTAGTTATCAAAGTCAATTTTTGGCTAATAAATGTAACAAAATAAGGAAGAAAATGAAGAATGTTAAGGGTGGAAATAAAATTATAATCATATGAATCTATATGTATCAAAGTGGCAGCCGGTATAATAAAGCAGAGTTTGCAAGAAATGTGGAGAAGTGGAAAGACACTGACTATATGAGGTTTCGATTTACCACTTTCAGTCCAAGAAAGATCAAGTGAACAAAAGATAAGTAAGGACAAAGAGAAGCCAAACAACATAATCAACAAAATCGAATCAAATTTGTTCACATCACTGAGACTTTTGGGTTGTTTTTTTTAAATGACGCATAATTATTCTATCTTTGCTGAAACTGATCTCTGAATTATTTATATACCAGCATCAGATTTAATGGGGAAACTCTAGAATCATTTTCATCAAAGTCAGAAACACTAAGTTGCTCAACTACTTTACACTACTGTGATTCAATATTACGAGAAGGATTCCATATTAGTATTTAAAAGTAAAAAAAAAATGAAAATAAAAATTACAAATAAAGGGGTAAATCTATCCTTATTTATATATGAGTGTTTAGCCACAACTACAAGAGAATCAGCTAAAGACTACAAAAAAAGAATTTAATATTTACTGTGAATGGAATTAAATTTACCTACTTCTATTTTTATGACTTTACACAAACAACAATCAGATAGAAAATATTTGAAAAATAAAAACCACATTTATGATAGCAAAAGACGTAAAATGTCTATGGAAAACAACTGTATAGACAGCTATATGAGGAGAACTGAAAAATTCACTTGATGTACACATAATGTAGATTTGAACAAACAGAAAGTTTTACCAAGTTCTAGGGCAGGAGGATTCTACATTATTAAGAAAAGTCTATTCTTGAGTTGACTGACAGATTTAATGCAATCCTAATAAAACTACATGTATTTTTTTTTTTGGTGGAAATTTACCAGCTGAATATAAAGTTGATATGGAAAAACAAGCTAAAATAATCAAATAAAAAGTGGTCAAAAGCATAAATCATTAATTCACAGAAAAAAATGAATATGTAAATTGGATGCTCAACCATATACATAATAAATTCAAATAAAACCTACATGAAAATTTCAGGTTTTTCTAATTAAGATGGAAAAATAGTCAAAACTTTGGTGACACATTTTATTGCAAAGGCTGTGGGAAAAAAAGACTTTTTTACACTTGGCTAACAATATTTATAAAAATTTAGAAATGCATTATACATTGGTCCATCAGTTTAGCTTCTGGGAATTTATACACACATAGTCATTCTTCACAAAAGGTTGGGAACGCCCCAAATGTCTATCTATAGGATACTGATTAAATAATCTTTGATATAGCCACATGTTGGAATATTATGCAGCTGTGAAGAAAGAGGATAATCTTTCTGTACTAATATAGAAGATTTTCAAGAATATATTAAGTAAAAAAGATAAGAGGCAAAATTGTGCATATGATATATCATATTTTGAATAAGAATAGAGGAAACGAAAACATTACATTTGCATTTGTTTATATTTGCTCAAATAGATACCAGAAGAAATATAAAACACTATTAAATGTTAGTTTCCCATAAAGAATGGGAGGGACAGAGGCAGAGGTAATTGTAAGATATCTAAACATATGCCTTGTACTTTTTAATAAAATTTTCCATTTTAAACCTCATGAATCTATTATCAATGTGCTCTATATTCAAAATAAAATACAATGTTTTTAAAAAAAGAATCTCTTAACACATTCAAAGATAATCAGGATATTGGTTTTTCTGAGGATATTTTTTTAAAATGTCACACTTCAGGTATCCATGGTTCCAAGTCACTTTCTGTTTTACTCTTACGCAGAAAGTCAATAAGCAGAGACGGACAAGGTGCCAAAGTAGGCTGGAATACAAATAGTTTACAGTAGACAAGGGCATAATAGTCCCAAGAATGCTGGTACTGTAGCTGTTTCTTGAGGAGTTGTTGACTTAAGCAAACTTTTAACCCGACGTGGTGCTATCTCCTACTCTTCACTCTTTGATCTTGCTTGTCATCTTAGGCAATCTATTTTCGGTCAATCAAAACAACACTTGCGTGACTGTAAAAATCATTAAGTTATTCAGCAAACAATTCTTTAATGTTAATAGGGGACTAGCACTCTGACAAACACTGTATATATATTTGGTCAAATATACAGAGCCTTCTATAGAGTCAAGTAGAAGAAGTAGCAAGAAACAGAGCAAATAAATATAACAATAAACAATGGAAGATTGACTAAGATAAGGTATCCAAGGAAGGCTTCTCTGAAAAGATGGCATTTAGGTCAAGACCTCAGGGACATATGAATCCTTTACAAAAACATCAGGAAGAGTGGTGTTCTAAACTAAGGAAGCGCCAGGTACCACATGTGAAGGATTATGATGAAAAAGAAATCAACTTCTTGAGAAAATGTCAGGAGTCAGTCTAGAGAGTGGAGAGTGAGGGTGTGCTGATGTAAGATGAGCTCAGGGAACAGGGCAGGAGGTTGACGGACAGGACTTACGGCCACACTGGTGTGCCAGACTAAGACAAAGTGCAAAGAGAGATTGCAAGTCAGGCAGTGTCATGCTGGGATTTATGTTTCAAGAAAGGCTACTTCTGTGGCTGTGTAGAGATTCAATTAAGGATGAGAGTTGCTATGTTCTCTGTGCATGGATATCAGCTGGAAGGTATTACAGTTGTTAAGTTCAAAATAATAGTAGATCAGACTACAGTGAGCCAGTAAAAATGAAGAAAAGTGGATCACCTTACAATGCAATTAGGAGACAAAGTTGATCGGACTTAGTGATGAATTGGACTGGGGGGAAGTAAGACAGGGAGAAATAACGACTGACTCCCAGGGTTCAGGCCTGACAACAGGGTGGATGATGTTGCCAAAAAAAAAAAAGAGGATGGAAGGAAAACCAGGCTTTTGGAGGGAAATAAAAATGCAGCCTTGGATATATTTATGTGAGATGTCCATGAAGCATTCATAAGTGGGTGTTACAAAGACAAGCCTATGAGTCAGAGATCAGAGGAGAGGTTAGGACTAGAGATAGAAATGTAGGAGTCATTGGCTTAGAATTGGTATTTTAAGCCATGAGGATGAATGAGATTATTTATGGAAACATAAGGCATGGGATGAGCAGAATACTGAGGAAAGTCAATACTTAGAGGTGTTATAGAAAGTGGAAGAAGAGACACAATAGAGGCTTAGGAGGAGCAGGTAAAGAAGCAGATAAAAGACCAGGGAAATATGGAATCACATAAACCAAAAACAGACAGAATTTTGAGAAGAGAATGGTCAATTGTTGGATGTTGCTGAGAGTTCTAGTGAGATGAAAATGTAAACTTAGCAATGTAAAGGTCATTAGTGACCAACTGGGTTATGTGGGTGAATGCCCATTTGAAGTGAATTCCAGAGTGAATGTGAAGTGAAAACATGAAGGTGCTGTGTGTACACAATGCTGTGTGTATACAACTATTTTATGGAGTTTTACTGTGAAAGAGGGAAAAGAGTGAATGGTAGCTGGAAAGGGATGTGGATCAATATGGAGTATTGTTTTAGGACAGTCATACTAGATTATGTTTATATGCTGATGGGAATAATTTACTGGAGACAGTCTGACAGAAGCACTGAACTCCTTGAGAAAGTGAGAGGGATGGGATTCCCAACATGAACTGAGTGATGAGCATTTCATTAAAAGGACTCACATTCAATTGCACAGAGGGAAGAAGACAGGTATTGTGGCCGGAGGCTTTCAGATTTTGTGGTGGGAACCTCCTATTCTCTTTAATGAGGTACGAGATGAGCAGAAAGTGGGAGTAGGGAGTGGTACCTCCAAGGAATAGGTGACAGTAATGAGCAAAGTTTTCAAGGAAGTGTAGATGTTCACCAGGCAGGTGATGGCACTTGGGAGGGGAAATGGGTAGCGTGAGAGGGGCAGAGTGAAGGGCATGGGACATGCCAAATAGTCTGGTACATTAGGCCATCAAATAGTGTCGATAAACACGACTGGAGTAAAGAGTACAGGAGCTATGGTGCAGGGCCCTGGATGAAATGCTTAGGAAGTTCTATAGGCACATGCAGCCACGGGGAACTGTAAGTGGTCATAAAAAAATTGCACTCAGAGCACAATGAAATAACGAAATGATTGACCAATCAGATTATTGCAGTGGTCCTAGTGAGAGATAGTGATAACCTGAATTAAGGCAGTAGCTCCTGAGTTCCGGGAAAGCACAGACTGGAAAGATTGCAAGGCGGCTTATTCAGCAGGACCTCGTCATCAAACGTGATAGTTACATAGGGCGAGTAAACAGTGAGAGGAGGTGAAAGTTTACAACATAGTCCTGGTGAGCAGCTACAATTAAATGACAGCAGAGAGAAGCAACAGCAAGAAGGAGGGAGAAGAATCAGGAAACAACCAAGTCGAGTCAGAGTCGAGGTTAGAAGTTGTAAGTTACAATGATAATATTAAAGGCACAAAAAGGCAGAGATAACAGGACCTGAAAGGGAAAAGAATCCGTCGTAACCAGTATTTACAAAAAATGAAATGACTCACAAGAAGTTTTACAAAAATTGTGTAGAGAGAGAACCTAGACAATTGTTAATAAGGAAGTCTAAGAAGTAAATCAAAGTCAGCTGTACAAGATTCATCATTACAAATTTGTTCAGCATAAAATAAAGTGGGTATCAACAGTACCTACATTATTTTGTTAGTAGCTATAAAACAATGATGATAACTTTCTCAGATTCACTCACTGTCTTAATCCCAAACTATTTTCTTCCTAAGGTCATAAGGTCCTCAAACATAATTTCTCCTTACCATGGAGGCTTTCAGGGACGTAACCTTCAAGGTTGGGAAGGAAATGCCATATCTGAGAATAGATTTTGCAATCAGTTAGCCACAAACCTCCCTAGGCTTCTGTTTCCTCATCTGTAAATGAAGCATTTGAATTGGATAACCTCTGGGGTCTCTTCCACTGTAAGACAAGTATGAGTCTGTGAATGTAACCATTATCTCCAAAATGTTCCTGTGACTCTCATAGTTCCCTTGGCAATAATACTAAAAGTGATGGGTCTACAACAACAGTCTGCCTGCCTGCCTGCCCTATTGTTTACTTAAAATAAGTGAAGGGGAGGAAGGCAGCCAATCACGCTGCCATGTGTGTACCTATGCAACAATCTTGCATGTTCTTCACATGTATCCCAAAACCTAAAATGCAATTAAAAAAAGTAAGTTTCCCCATTGTATCTCAATTTCATTTCTGTAAAGTTAGGGACGCATTTTCAAAGACAAATTCTAGAGCCATAGAAGCTTAACAAGCAAGGTACCTTGCACAAAGTAAACACTCATTAAATATTTCTTGATTAAATGAACATAGAAATCCATACTCAAAGGTTATGTGCTCCAGCATACCAGAGACTAATGAAATCTCTTCCAGAGCATCCCTGACCTTCTCTCTCATTTTTTAATATCTCCAGACCTGGAAAACTCCTAATCTCAAGGGGTGCCAGTGAATCCTTATGAGTGGCAAGAGGTGTGATAATAATGCAGAATCAGAACCAGGCAGCAGATCTCTCCAACCTGGGCACTGCCAAATGGCAACAATGTAAGTGGCAGGAAGTGCCAGTCAATGGCACTGAAGTTAAATAGGGTTTAGGGGCTTCCAATGACACCAATTGAAAAAGGAGCAATCAATGACATTGCTGAGATGTAAAGCTTTATCAGGACATGTCCTGGGACTTTTGTAAGAGAAAAGAAATCTTTGATTTTAAGACAGAGACAAGTGAATTCTGCTTGCACTGTAATTTGCTACCTTTGAAGACCTTAACTCTGTTTTACTCCTTAGTCATGCAGAAGACACTGTTCATTTTTAGATGGCCCCTTTAGTTTTTTCCTAAGAATAACCTAAAATTTGCCTTCATAATAGCTTTACCCACTAGTCACAGGATGCTTTTCATGATCAACATGCCAGATCTTCAAGTACCTGAAGATGTCAGTCATATTATCTAGCTTTTAAAAAATTTTTTAAATATTTCATGCACCAAAAATGGTTTTGAGTATATGAACATCTATGTACCCTCTACTCAGCTTAAGGAATGAAATATTGTAGATTCAGTTCAAGTCTTGTAATCCTTGTGATGCCATTTCCTTTTCTCCCTAAGGTAATAAATCCTCCAAAATTTGTCTTTATCATTCTCATGCATATTTTATATTTTTTACTGCACATGCATATATCCATAAAAGATATATAGCATGTTTTTGTGTTTAAACTTTATATACATGGCATTATACTACACCTATAATTCTGCAATCTGCCTTTTTTATTAAAATTCTGCATTAGAGATTTATCCACGTTGCTATGTGTAACTCAAATGCGTTCTTTTTTTTAATCTGGCATATTCCCCAGTATAAATATACCACAGCTTTTTCATTATTTTCTTGGATACTTAGACTGATGAACTGCCATTCTTAAAGGAGAAACTCTTCAATTGCCCACACATTCATGGCCCCCAGAGTGGTGTTTTCTCACTTGGTGATTGGGAGATGTATGATAGAGAGATCTTACCTGCAGCCTATGGGAAAATGTAATGATCATTTGGTGACTAGTCTAGTAAGAGGGGAAGAACTTTTGATTTTTTTTCTTATAATTCTCAGGTGAGTAAACTCAGGGAACGTGGTGAAATTTAATTACAACTACCTTTAATCTTATTTGTGACATAATGGGATGTTTCTCCCTGACTTAGACACATAAAAAGAGTCAGAAGGCAGGGTACCTCAATGAAGGAGATGAGGTTTAAGTAACTGTTTTGCAAAAGCCTTTTATTCTATCTCAGGGCAGCCATGGAAAGATCAAGTTATTAGAATGATTAAGAGAGTTGGTCCCAAAGTTTTTGTTCCATGTTTAGTCTCCTATGGCATTTCCCATAGGTGTCCTATCTGACTTTGTGCTTTCCTGTAAACCAACCTCTGTAAACACGTTTTTACACATACACATGTACACATACACACATACACACACACACACACCAAACACTTGTTTTTGTATGTGTGCTTACATACACAAGTGATTGGAAAAAGAAAAACCAGATATAAAAAAAGTAAGGGTAAGTATATATTGGTATTGAGATTATGGGTGGCTTCTTGAGTGGCTTAGTTCCCTGTGTTCAATGCTCAATGTCCTCTGTGCTGCATGGGGCACCGGAGGCACGAAGAGGAACCACACAAATGTAGCCTTGCTTTGCCTTGGAATTTTCTAAATGCTATACTATAAACACAAATTAATTTTGAAATAAGACCAATGAAAGTGAGCATTTTAAAAGGCGCTATCAGATGTGCTCTCTGAATCAAGCTGCGAAGGGAGATGATTTGTTTTAATTGCAGCTATTTCATGGACAAGATAAAATTGCATCATTTAAGATACATCATTTAAGATACTAATACGTTAAGTAGGTTCTTTTGTTGGGTTCGTTGCAGCCATTTAAAAAGAGAGTATTGGAGACGTGGAGGGCAAAAACGGTCTTTGTCCACAGCCTCTATTTGGGGATGGGGACAGGGTTGGTATGAGGATGAACGGAGCAGAACTGAGTGGAGTCAGGGCAGCTGACTTTGGTCTCCTGAACCCTGTCCTGCTTGTCCTCTCCATCTGTGGCCAACCTCACATCTTTAAGATAGTTTTACTTTCGGTAATTCCCTTTGCCCTGACTCTCAGGCCTTCAAGTTCCCATCTCCACTGCCTTGAATACTGAAAAGAACTAATGCTAATATTATTTGTCGCTTTCACTAAAAGTAATTTAAGTGACCTCTCAGCCTGTTGCCTGTGAATTTGTGTTTTCAAGGTTTTTATTCCCATGAACAGGAGTTTTCTTTGAACTTTGAAATCATCCACGGCAATTTCGTAGGTACCCGGCAGAGGGTAGGCTTGCCCACCTCTCATCCTCAGGCGCGCAGCCTCATATTTGGCCTCATTCTCGTCTTCTGTTCAAACATTAAGCTCAGGACCAAGTTTAGATTTGCCTACAGTTTACTCACAGTGCTGCCTTTCAGAATCCTGGCGCAGAGTAGGCACTTAAGCATTATTTACTAAATCGATGAGTGGCTGTCCACATAGACTTTTTTTTATAGGCACAAGACCAATAATAAACATGAGAATTTTAAAAGATCCACTTTGGAAAGTGAGAAAGACTCACTTTGGAAAGTGGAAAGTCAAGAGAGGTTGCAAAGGAAATTCAAACACAAGACACCATGTCAAGCTAAAAGGGTGTTAGATTTGTCTTCATGCTAGCAAGTGCAAACACCTTTGTCTCATCCCTGAATTATAGCCATAGGCTCAATGCTGGATAAAATCCTCATCTTCCTAATAAGGCAACACCCCTCTCCAGTGAACAACCCTTCACTTGCAATGGCATGATACTGCTGACTGTGGTTCCTCCAGCTGCCGAAATAGGCCCGTGGCTATCAGTGGGGACTTGCTTGTTGAAAAACTCTACATAAATTTGCTTCGTCATTCTAAAGCCAAGAAAGCAAGCAACTCAGAGCTGATCCAATGGCAGTAGGTATCCAGAAGTGTCTTTTCCCTCTATTCCTTAACTTTATGTCTCTCCCAGGACACCCTCTAAAGGAAGCTAGGCCTTCTAAGCTTTGTCTTATTTTCTCCTTCAGAGATCTCAAAATCAAAATTATCTAAGTTGAATTAATGACCGTGTTCTCTTTCGGCAATGGCTACTCCTCTCATACCCCTCATTGTTTCTCAAATCACCTAACTGAGCAACTTTGAGATCATCTTGAATTCTTTCACATGAAAGAAGCTCATTCCTGGTATTAGTTTACTAGGACTGCCATAAAAAAGTGCCATAGACTGGGTGGCTTAAATAACAGAAATTTCCTGTTTCACAGTTCTGAAGGCTATGTGTCCAATTACAAGGTGTTCGCCGAGCTGCTTTCTTCTGAGGTCTTTCTCCTTGGCTTGCGGATGGCTGCTTTGTCCCTGTCTTCACATGGTCTCCCACTGGTGTTTCTATGTCCAGATTTCCTGTTCTCATAACGATTCAGGTCACATTGATTTATAGCCACCCTACTGACGTCACTTTCACTGAATTACCTCATTAAAGACTCTTCTCCAAATACAGACATCCTGAGGTACTGGGAATGAGGACTTCAGTGTATGAATTCAGCCCGTAGCACCTCATCATTCAGTGTGGCCTAGTGAAGACTGGAATTCCAGCTCCATCATTTGTTCTATGTGTGGTTAGAGAGCAATTACTTATTCTAAGTCAGTCAGAACCTAATCCCACCTAATTTAATCAGAAAATAAATCTCGTTATTATTGCTAACAGACACTTCAAAAGGGCCAGAGGAGCAACGTGGACATTACCCAGCCAATTGCCACATTACCAATCAGTCGACATAACTGAGCACTTGAAGCCGTCTCTTTCACCTGCAGTGGCCCAGCCAGTTTGTGTACATTGCCAACCCATGGTGACTAAGCACCAGGGATCACTGCTGGAGCCACTAGAAGTCTTGCCACTGAAAACCAGGTGCAGTGTAGGACTCCCACTGCCATTTTCACCAGAATGGTTTCCCAGAAAAGTCGTCTTTCTTTGTATCTTTGGATTCTAAGAAAAACTTGCATGTACACATCTGTCGGTGGAGCCTCTTCTAATGTCAGTGTGATCCTTATCAGGGAACATGGGGAAAGTGAGTATTTGCTATTTTCAATTTTTATATTGGAAGCCGGTCTCTTTCCAGCAAGACTCACTCATAAGGCAGGGCATTCTTCAAGCATCGAAAAGGGCTTTAGATGCTGGGCTGCCAAAAATTAGAAAAATATATACTACCTCCTCCAAATTTAAGTCGTTTTACATGTAAAAATGTACCTAATAATAGTACCTACTTTGCAGCGTTACTGGCGGCAATAAATGGGCCTGTATATGTGAAATCAGTGTGTTGAATAACCTGAACATTGTGGTGCACAAACATAAAATGCTTTTGTTTTGTCTCCTGCTATTTGTTGTGCTATGTTTGGTTTCACTTTGCCATGTCTTAGCATCTTGGGTGGATCCTATAGTTTTCTAGTCATTTTCCGTTATTTAAACAAAACAAAACAAAAACAGTCAGGTCCAATTTGTTATCATATAGCCCAGTTTAAACTTTGAATCTCACATTCGTTTTGATGTGACTGGGAATAACAGGAAGTATCACTTAGTTCAGGTAGAAAATCAGAGATAGAAATTTCAGCAGATGCATGGATCCTATTTTTCTCGGCATCCTGCTGAAAAAGGGGCATGTTTGAGCCAGGGAGTTGCTAGATTCACTGTGGGGCTCTGCTCCAAGAGGAGAAAAACCTTCTGTTGCTTTCCTTTTTTATAGGACAAGTGTGCAAGTGGCTCTGCATGGCTGAATAAACATTTGGGGTTCAGGCCCCAAGCATTCTTAGCTTAGATGCCAGGTGTTAGGGGAACACTGGGGAATGCCAGCTGCCTGCAACTACGGATATTAGGAGTCCCTGGTTCTATGAGATGTTGAATTGGAAGGTGGCTTTTCCTTGGGGATGGAGAAGGGAAGTCCCCATATCAGTTAGCTCATTATCAGGGAACCCTGAAACAGCTTTAAGGGTAGTTGAAATGGCAAGACATTCTTGCTTGCCCTCACAAAAGCACTTCCCCTCCTTAAAGTTCAGGCCTGCCTTCTGGCTCATGGATCTACTCTAGAGAATGGGAAAAGCCTGTTCTCACACTTCTGTGATGCTGCTTTATTCAGGTCTTCGATCTTCAGATATGTTGAAGCCTGGGGCTAGAGATAAAAAGAGAGATGTGAAGATTTTCTCTTAATGAATCATGCTGTGAGACCTTCATTGGCTGGTGATGCCTGGTGCATGGCTGGTGTTTAATGCTGCCTCCTCATGGAGGCGTAAGATGTCTTCTAACATGATTCTTCTCAACTGCAGCCTCAGTTCCCATCTATTGATGTGCCCACCTCAGCCTCCTGCCCGGGCCTGATACCTGGGCTTGATACCCCCAAAATAGTCCCAGTCTGGCTATTGGTTCTCAGGAAAAGCATTTCTCCTTTTATGCCAGACATAGGCAGTGCAGGTTTCCACTGCCACCTCTCTTTACCTGGTCTTCCCTCGCTAATTTCTTTTTTCTTACTCAAATATATGCAGGGGAGAGATGAGAAATTCAACAGGGAGCAAAGTGACGCTTTTCCTTGAAGGCTGCCTCACAAAGTTTGGAAGACAAAAGCTATGAGATGGTTTCTCCAACTGTGAATACTCTCTTGCCTGAGATGGCTAACAGCTCATTTCTGACACAGTTTAGTTCTGTGTCCCAACCCAAATCTCATCTCAAATTGTAATCCCCGTAATCACCACGTGTCAAGGTAGGGACCTAGGGACATGATTGGTTCATGGGGTTGGGTTCCTCCATGCTGTTCTTATGATGGTGAGTTCTCAAGAGACCTGATTATTTTATACATGTTTGGAAGTTCCTCCTTCCTGCTTCTTTCTCCTGCTGCCTTGTGAAGAAGGTGTCTGCCTCCCTTTCCTCCATAATTGTAAATTTTCTCAGGTCTCCCCAGCCATGCAGAACTCTGAGTCAATTAAACTTCTTTCCTTTTTATGTTACCCAGTCTCAGCATTTCTTTCTTTCTCTTTCTTTCTTCCTTCCTTCCTCTCTCTCTCTCCCCACCCCCCTTTCTCTCTTTCTTTCTTTCTTTTATAGTTTAAGGTCTGGGATACATGTGCAGAATGTGCAGGTTTGTTACATAGGTATACATGCGCCATGGTGGTTTGATGTACCCACCAACCCATCATCTAGGTTTTAAGCCCTGCATGCGTGCATTTCTTTATAGCAGTGTGAAAATGGACTAATACAATTTTCTTTTAATTTTTCTGTTAACTGGGCTGTCTGCAGTCTGTGTGATCATGCAGGATCCAGGGTTCAGGGACTTTGGCAGGCTTTACACACAGACACGGGCCCTGTCCTGCTCCATTACTCGTCTTTTTAAGATAGCCCCTTATTTGCCAGCAGCTGGAGCTTCCCCAGGATGGGTTCTTTTCAAGTGAGAAAGATGGCTGGTTTCCACTGGTGCTTCAGCATCCATAACCAAGACACACTGTGCATCAGACCACCCTCAGGTGAAAGCTATAGAGATGAGAGGCTCTCTCTGTGCCATTTGCTAAAAATTTTGCCTCTCCTCCAAATTTATTGTTCTTGCTTACTTTCCAGAGCCTCCAGGTAGCTGTGGTTTTTAGTTTGTTATTTGTTTGTTTAGGTTTTTTTTTTTTTTTGGTATTTTTGTTCAGAGTTAATAGTTATGTATGGGAAGATTTGGCTTCTGGGAGCCTACTCTGCCTTATTACAGGTAGAACTGTCTTGTGCATTTTATATTATTTCTCCACTTATCACAATATTATATAGCAGGAACTCAACCAATAAGATGAATAAAGAGACTAACATAATGGCATTGGTTTTCTTCCCTTTGTTTCACATCTCAAATCACTGTTACCACATTTTTGCTCCCAGGAATACAGTCCACCTATTATGGCTCATAATTTCTATTATCTGAAACTTTCCGATACTCAGGGCACCTGGCAGAGCCTAGTAAAGAGTGTAAAAATGAAGATTTTCTGTTCCCTAAGAGTGATCCTCTGAGGCTCTTCGTGTATCTGAAAGAAAGTATAAGGGCAGACCTGGCAGAGTGGAACATATAAGCAGAGCCAGCCCCTGCGGTCAAGGCAGAGAAAATAAGGACTTCTGGGCTGCGGGCATTCAAGAATCTCATGGCTTAGTAATGCATGTTAGTATTAAGCGAGATTAGGGGATGTAAGGAGGGGAAAGCATGGAAGACTGAGGCAGGCTAAGTCCATCTCTGGTTATTTTTATACACCTCTAACTTCATTCTCTACAGCAATCCATTTCACCTTCTCAATGTTTTTCTCTTATGTAGTCCAAAAACTTCCCTCAAACTCCAAACAGCCTTTCCCCAAAAATCCTTCCCTTGAAAATCCTGATCCTTTCAGAAGGCTAATTTTTTTCTCCTATGGAGTTATTTATTTATTTATTTATTTATTTCCAACCCATTTCTTCCGAGCACATTGAAGCAAGTGTCTGGTTTTCAAAAATCTCATTCAGACTAAATTGCTTTTGACAGAGAATAGTTAGTGAGTGTTTACACTAAATACTCTTCTGCAGTTACCAGAGTAATTGGCCTGCAGGATTAGAAATGTGAGAATTGAGTCATCGCAAATCTGTATCTTCTTTTTATTTAGCATAACGAAACCTGAAAAATATTTCATTGTTGTTGTCTGTTTTCCATTCCAGATAATAATGATAATTTATATTGCTTAAAGGAAAATTTAAAATTATTGTCACATATGTCCTTATGTGTAAGGAAAAATATAAAAATAATTCATATCTTAGAATTCATTTATCCCTGCTCTCATTTTACTATCTTTTTCATATCTATCATAAGAACTTTTTCTATTAAAGTGCTTTTTTATAATATTACAATATTATTTTACTTGATTTTTTTCTTTATTTAATGCCACACCATGGACATGTCTATGAGCTCTATGTAGTCTTTAAAATATGATTTTAAAAGTCAGTTTAGTTTTCTACTGTATTCATTTACCAGGAGGAGTGAAAACATATTTCAGATTGCTTCTCCAAACTGTCTTGGTTGAATGACAGTGATATGAGGAAACGATATTCATAAATTTGATCATTTTAAGTTCAACTTGAGCTAGGGAGAATTTCTAACTTATTTCCAAATTGTGTAATTATAGCTGTTGAAAGAAACCACGTAATAATTATTCAGGGATAATATTTACTAAAAGTTATCATAAAGATTTAAATGCCAAATTGTTTTAACCATAAAGTACAAGTTCAGAGGTGGAGGTTCCAAATGTCTAAATTCTTCATAGATCGGTCTTGCTGAACTAAAGAATTTGACTAGGGGACACAGGCTTACAGGAGGCTTCTATCTGAGCTAGCTAGCTTGCTTTGAAAAGAAAGAGATTTATATTATTTGAAAAAAATGTATACTGGAGTTTTCTTACAATCGACAACATTCATATTTAAGCCTCACGCATCTCATGTGGGCATAATGCTTGAATAATTTTCAAATAAATGTAGTAGTAATGTGGCCGGGTGCGGTGGCTCATCCCTGTAATCCCAGCACTCTGGGAGGCCAAGATGGGCAGATCACCTGAGGTCAGGAGTTCGAGACCAGCCTGGCCAATATGGTGAAACCCCGTTTCTACTAAAAATACAAGGCATGGTGATGCACACCTGTAGTCCAGCTATTGGGATGCTGAGGTAGGAGAATCACTTGAACCCTAGAGGTGAAGGTTGCAGTGAGCCAAGATTATGCCACCGCATTCCAGCCTGGGTGAAAGGGTGAGACTGTCTCAAAAAAAAGTAGAAGTAATGTAATAATACAAGCAATGACTTGGTTCCAAAAAGCATATTAGAATAAACTCCAAGGTAAAAGCAGTCCTCTCCTACAAATAGCTTCATCACTTACTTTCATAGTTCAAATGTCACCTCAGATGATGACAATGATGATGAGAATAGCTAATATTTCATGAGCACTTACTCTATGCCAGGAAATGTTCTAAGTACTTTAGATATATCAACTATCAAGTCCTCTAAACTGCCCTTTGAGATAGACACTTTAATTAGCACCACTTTACAGCTGAGAAGACTGACACAGAGGTTAAGAAAATTTTCAAGGTCACCCAGCTCAAGTGGAGGAGTCAGGATTTGAATCCAGGCAGTCTGACTCCAGAGAATACCCTTAACCTGAGCTCATCATTATACTATTCCTAGCATGCTAATCAGCACTATAGCTAGCCTAATTCTGAGGAATGTATTAATTTATTTCAAACAAACGTATACAATACCTGCCATTTATAAAGCATTACATAGCCTTCCAAATACCTTTTCACACATTGCATTATTCAGTTCACACAAACACTTCCCATGTTTAACAGAAGAGGAATGTGGACCTTAGATGAGTCCAGTAACCTGTCACTTATTGCACTGATACTAAAAACAGACTCATGAAAAAAGCAAGTTGAGTCATGCTATTGACTCAACCAGGAGCCAAAGACAGAGATTTTCTCAATATTAAAATCTCATTACAAACCTGGGGGACATCCATTGAAACCAACATTAATAAAAATTAAGACACCTCTGGAATCCTGTGCTGTAGGTAAAATTGGTCCTTCCTGCTGCTTTTGCTGCCTTAGAACAAGTTCTACAAATGGCACTATCTTTTGGATATGAAGAATTACATCTGTAACAACGAGATAGAATCAGTCCCGTGGATAGACAATCAGGGAGGTCAGACAAGCCAGTATGGGTTGTTTCACTCTGAGTTCACTATCTGGATCATTCTGATGACAGATTTTGGAAAGTACCAGAGGTAAGCATGGACGGTGAAACACATTGCCATTCACTGTGAAGGCACTGGCTCTAGATGGCAGCCATTTCTCTATAAAAGCGATACTTGCTTCAGAAAAACACATGGCCCTTTAACATGCTTCCCTTGGGAAAGTGAAAGCCTCTGGCAAATCTTCTTGGATGACCTCAGAAACTCCAGATGGTAAGGAAAAAAATAAAGTCTTGTTCAGTCTGGCAGTCCACTTTTATAGATAATACATCCTGATATCCAGTTATGAACAAAACAAGAAAAAGAATCAAGTTTTCCAGTAAGTGAAGAAATCTTTACATATACACTATTGAGATTGTGCTACTATAAATGTCCTTATAATGTCCATGTACTATAAATATCCATGGATGTTGTAAATTGTCATAGGTTTACAGAATTATCTACATATCTGAATGAGAATTCCAACAAAATCAGATATTTTTTCCTAAGTGCCCTCTGGCTTTTGTTTTTTTTCTCCTGAACTAAAAAAAAAGATTGGCACATGCGTTGATGAGTCACTGTATATAAATGTGTTCCAAGTTTATTGACAAAAGAGGAGGAGGCTTGACATAAAGTGCTTGTTATCATAGAGATAAAGCATTTGCTATATTGGGAAATTCATTCATTTTTTCATTATTGCAATTACTAACAAGCTTTGCCTCACTGGTTGCCTCAGAAGGTAATTCACAGCCAAGAGGAATGAGCCAAACTTGAAGAATTATAAAATGGAGAGATAGAAACTCCTTTCCCTTGGATCTTTATGAGTGGGCCACTTTGCCAGTTGAGTCTGCTGAAGCTTCCATATACAATATTGCTGTCTCCAATAAGCACTACATTTTTTTTCTTGCTCTTTGTGCATGAGGTGGGCAGGATTTCATGCATCATGTTCAGCTGAATTGAAGATTCTGCAAGGACAGACATCTTTAAAAGTTAATGAATGAGAAACTTGCCAGTGGATCATTTTCTCTAGGGAGAGGTGGTGGAATTATTGAAGGTTTGACTCCAATGTTTGAGTCTAGCTACGCTGAGCAGCTTTGCACACAGTTACCACCACTGATTTCCTTTTCATTGCATGGCACTGACAGGTTATGATAGCAAAGCCATTTATCTTAAGTTAATAAATCAGAAGGAGGTTTTAAAAAAAAACAGCTGTGATGCTTCATGCAGCAGCTTTGGGAAGTCAAAGGACATAGGGGTTTTTGCTTGATCCTGATTTGAGCTTAAGAGGAAAATTATTTATCTTCAACTTGTTAATTAAGAAAGAAAAGGAATATCCTTTGTTTGAGTATTCTATCACACCCAGGGACATTTCATCATAACGAGCTGCCTGAGCTGCTATCTCTGCAGCAATTCACTCCACTAGCCCAACACTGTCTAACACTTTTCACCTCTCCTTGTATTTTTCACTACAGTGATATCTCATCAGAATAGAAGGTACTTTGTGTTAATTGTCTGCCACTAAGACTAGTCAGAAAACTGACTAGAAGCCAAAGAAGGAAAATGACAAAGAAAAAGATTGAGCCATAGCTTTTCTCATTTAAATAAATACGTAATATTTGTTATCATTATTATTACTCTCAAAAGTAAGATTATTGCATTTTCCGGTTTACTGCACTAGCACGAAGAGAAACGTTCGGTAGAGGGAGTACATTCTTAATCCACAAGTTTTGATGCTTCCTAGAAGAATTCTGTGCATGCAAATCACACCTTCTACTTTCTCCACTTTAGCTCATTCCACGATTATTTTTAACTAAGCACACACTGTGAATGTGCATACACTTCCAGGAAAAGAAGAGGGGCTGTAAAATCAGTGCTATGATAAAAATGAAGGTATTGTAGCAAGTTCCTGCAGCTGAGCCTGCAATCTTGTGATACCAACGTTTCCTGGCATAGCTTGGGAGACTGACTGTCTATGTACTGGATAGAGAGAAGAGAAATGAAATATAATGCTTAAGCCATTGAGAGATATTCCTGAAACTGGCTTCCTTTAGTAAGATAGCAGATTACAGCTGGGCTGTCTACCACTTCTATTTTAGCAATTAACTTCATTACAGTGGCAATAATACTGTATTTAAAGGGACACAGAGAGTTGTGCACTACTTCAAAGTCCCAAAAATATACAGACAGGTCTAGATTTTGTGTATTAGGGTGCCAGAGAATAGGGCAGGGCAGCTAAACTAAATGTAATATGCTTTGCAGCTTCTCTAGGTTTATGTCATGTTTTCCTCTTAATAGGAAACTTGTATTTGTAAAAGAGCTTGGGCCTTGCTCTGTCAGATGCTTGGCTTCAAAACTTTCTAAAAGCAAGAAGTAGGTGATCAAAACGGAGAAGGGAGCTATTCTGATAGGGATCAATGTCGATTTGGAAGAGCCTCAAAAAACTGAATACCATTTGATATTACCGCTATGTGATACAGTGTCAGGAAAAGTGATCACTTAAGCAACAGTTGAACAAGGTATGTTGATTTAAAATACTTGTCTTTCTTTCTTCCTTGTTCTCTCTTTTTCTCTTCTTTTTCACTTCCCCCTCCTCTCATTTTCTTCTTTCAATTCTATTAAGTTCCAAGCTTTGTGACTGAAATACTAAAAAAGATCTCTGGGAAACATATTTTTAAGTAGTCATTACTTAAAAGATGAGGTAAATGACTGCATTGATAAACAATCTTTACAACTCATTTGCAATTTGAAATAATTTTTCTTTTGAAAGCTTGTAATAGGAAATAACAAAGCCAATGATTACAGTTACCACTAAGTGCTAAGTGTTCTCACCAGGGATTTTATGTAGCTCACAAGGTAGGTATTACTA
Source organism: Sapajus apella (assembly GCF_009761245.1). Classification (NCBI taxonomy): domain Eukaryota; kingdom Metazoa; phylum Chordata; class Mammalia; order Primates; family Cebidae; genus Sapajus; species Sapajus apella. The sequence goes on along the minus strand of NW_022437004.1, from coordinate 9,244,175 downwards.
TGTCTGATTTTTTTCAGTGAAGAATGAGGCCTTAAGAGGTTAGACAACTAGCTCAAATTCATAGACATGGAGGCTTAATTTGAACTCAGATCTGTTTAATTCCTAAATTCCCATTTGTTCTAAAAGATGTATTACTCCATTATCGTTTATAAATACGTTTCTCCTTAGCATTTAAGCAATCTCAGTGCTGTCAGTATAGGATTATGAAGTCCTTTTCACAGGTGGGGGATTATAGTACAGAAATTCATACAAAACCACTTTAGGGCAATTCCCTAAAGGCAGAACAACTTTGCAAAACCTCTTATAGTCTTCTATACTGAAGTCAGTCCCTTGTCAATAACTACCTTCCCTCCCTCATGCCAGGATTATACCAATGTGTCCTTCAAGAACCAAGTGGCTGCTCCTCTCAGAAAAGTGTTGACCTTTAAAAAGTTGAATCTTGTGCCCCTAACTGGTGCTCTTTGAGACCCTGTGTGTAGTACGATTACCCTACTGCGTCATCGCTAGTTTTCTTTTCTGAGCTCTCTGCTGTTAATTTGTGATCTTGCACTTTTGGGACAGGGGCTGTGTCTTGTTTATCTCCTGATTTTAAGACATAGGCCACATACTCCGGGAGTTCCTCCCAGATATGTAATAGTAACTGGCATTTACTGATCTCTTATAACATCCCAAACCCTATTCTATGTACTTTTCATGACACAACTTTTAATCCTCATGATAATCATCAGGACTTTTATTAAGCCCACATTACAAGTCAGCACTCTGAAATATAGAAAGTGAATTTCACAAGTTCACATAATGAACAAAGGTGGGGTTGAGATCTGAACCCTTGCAATCTGATACAAGAGATCGTATTTTTAACCACTGAACTAGACTATAACATCTTTCATAGGAGTTCAAAGAAGTTTGCTGAATGATTTTTTTTAAGTAAGCAGAGTAAACCCTTCACAAAATTGGGCCCTTAAAAAGTCAAATGGGGACATTGGGAATGTGATATCTAAGGACCTTCACTTTATTTCTAAATCTCACAGTGAATGAGTGTCAGAGAATAGACTAGAAAACTTGCCTCCTCATGACCACATAACAAATTTTGGAGAACATACCAAGAGAAGCTTCAGATGGCACATCATTTGTTCTTTTTTCCTAGGCCTTAGTAAACTTTTTGTTTTACACTTGTAGTTAGCTATAGATCTTTTTGAAGGACAGAACTGGCAGCTTTAATCAGACTTTACAGTGATCCCCACAGAGATTCACTTATTAGTTCACCCACTCAGAATTCATTGATTATTTTTATGTCTGGGGATTCTGAAATCTCATTCTCTATGTCTCTCCCAGATGTAAGAATACTAGTTCCTTGCAAACTCTGATGTCTTTGCTGTATGATTCACTCTGCTCACCACAGCCAATAACAATGGGGTTAAAGGGAGAAGAGAAAATAAAGTTGGCATGTGTTCTTGAAGCTGACAACTTTAACTCTGTCTGTGTAGATAGCATGGCAACATGCTAGCTAGCAGAAGATGCAAAAATAAGTAAGACTATGCTTCCTTTGCCCTCAGCAAGCTTATAATTTAAGGGTGAAAAGATGGTTGATCAACATACTGGGATATATTAAAAGGCTATATTAGATACTTCCTCAGAAAGGATATAAACAAAATTTTTTGAGGGGAGCAGAGTGTGTATAGCTTCAAGAAAATGAAAGAGGTGGCAGTTGGAATAGGAATTAGAGCAATCAGTTTTCTTTTTCAAAGTTGCTGACTAGAAACATTATATGCTGCCCCATCTACTTAGAAGAACCAAAATAGTATGTAGACAATTGCACTTTGAGGACATTATCCAAGAAAGTATATAGGAAGTCAACAGAAAAATTACAGGAAACACCAGAAACTAGGAAGTAGAAGGAAAAGAGGGAGGTTGCTTGGTTGGGCCTGGCTGGGATCTGGGAGAGACTCCACAATATGGGGAGAGGGTGAGTGAGAGATTTTCTCTGTGGTCCACTTTCCCACAGAGGAATTGTACAATATAGGCCATGAGAGCACCTTGACCCTCCCAAGTTCTGAATCTAACTTAGGAATCCTCCAGGAGAGTATGAGAAGGGACTGCATCAGGGAGGGAGCTTGCCCTAGGTCCATGCCCTTCCTGAGACTTAAGCAGCTACCACAAGATGCCATTTTTGCTACTAGCCTTTAACAGATTGTGTATTGTTTTGGGACTCTGCAGTGCTGGTACTAGGTGTTGGAGAAACTCAGGCTATTGCTTGTGAAACTGGAGCATGAAGTGACCAGCAGGGTGCCCACAGCTAAGACTGAGAAGTGAGCATGCCATGGGCTGCAGCCACCAGTACTGGGAGTCAGGTACCACCACTGAGACTTGAGCAGGATGTAAGTTGCCATGGAGGCTTGGTCCCAATCTGGACGGTGACTCCAGTGTCCCAGGATTGAGTTGCAGACTACATGAATCTGCTGGATCTGACTGGTCAGCGGTTCTGCTGTAATACCTGGGACTGTGAAACAAGTCCTGACTGGACTAGGGCATGAGAGGGACACATATTTCCTACCTGTTGGCCAATGCTGTGGTGTCTGAGGTCACCCCACCCTCCCTATGGCAGGACTTTAGCATGGCAGGTGCTACCCCTCACCTGAACTCTTTGCCAGGGGTCTGAGGATCCTGTCAAGGCTGGTACATGTACTCACCATTCAGTGGCATCCACCATCTGGAACTGAAGAATTCATTGAAGGAAATAAAAAATAAATTGGAAAGTCTCAACAACAGACTAGACCAAAGAGAAGAATAATTTCTGAACATGAAGACAGGCCTTTGGAAATAATCCAGTCAGATAAGAATGAAGAAAAAGAGAATTTCCAAAATAAACAAAACTTTAGAGACACTTGGGACAACATAAGGTGACCAAAGTTTCAAATTATTGGTATCCCTGAGAGCAAAAAGAAATAAAAAATGGAGATAACTTATTTAATTAAATAATAGATGAAAAATTTTTAAGTCTAGCAAAAGCTTTAGATATCTAGACCCAAGAGGCTCATTGATCCCCAAATAAAATGCAAAAAGACCTTTGACATGGCACGTTATAATCAGACTGTCTAAAGTCAAAACAAAAAATCAAATTCTGAAACAGTCACAGAAAGTGTTTGGTAACCTATAAAGGAAACCCCATCAGACTAACAACAAACTTCTTAGCAGAAACCTCACAGGCCAGAAGAAAATGGGATAATATATTCAAAGTGCTCAAAGAAAAAATCTACCAGCCAATACTATGTCTAGCATGATTAACCTTCATAAATAAATGAGAAATAGTCTTTCCCAGACAAGCAAATGTTGAAGGAGGTCCTCAACACTAGACCAGCAATTGCAAGAAATGGTCAGAAAAATTCTAAATGTGGAAGCAAAAGAATGACATTTACAATCATGAAAGCACACAAAAATATAAAACTCTCTGGTAAAACAATCACACCGAGGAGAAAAAGAAGGAAATCAAATGGCACCACTAAAGAATCCCACCAAATCACAAAGACAAACAGTAAGAGAAAAAGAAAAAAGACAGAGAATTTATAAAACAATTAACAATATGACAGAAACAAAACTTCACATGTCAATAAGAACCTTAAATGCACAGGTATTAAAGTTCCAATTAAAAGATACAGATTTTCTCTTAAGGTTATTAGAAATACAGATTCTACTCAATGGATAAAAACATGATTCAGCTATATGCTGCAGACAAGAAACTTATCTTTAATGATACACACACATTGAAAGGAACAAGATAGAAAAAGATAGTCTGTGTACACAGAAACCAAAAACAAGCAAGAATAACTATACTAATATCATATAAGACAGACTTTAAGTCAAATATAGTTTTTAAAAAAAGAAGATGACAGAGGTCATTATATAGTGATAAATGGGTCAATTCAGCAAGAGGATGTAACAATTCTAAATATGCATGCACCCAATACTGGAGCACCAACATCCATAAAACAAATATATTACTAGATCTAAATAGAGACATAGAATGCAATACAATAACAGTGGGTGACTTTAACACCTCACTTTCATCATTAGACCAATCATCTATAAAGAAAATCAACAAAGAAACATTGAACTTAAACTGGACGTTAGACCAAATGGACATGATAGACATTTCAGAACATTCTACCTAATAACTGCTGAATATATGTTCTTTTCATCAGCACATAAAACATTCTCCAATATAAGCAATGTATTAGGTCACAAACAAAGCTCAATAAATTTTAAAAGTCAAAATTATATCAAGTATTTTCTCAAACCACAGTGAAATAAAACTAGAAATCAATACCAGGAGGAACTTAGGAAACTATAAATATACACAGAAATAAAACATGTTTCTGAATGTCCACTGGGTCAATGAATAAATTAATATGGAAATTAAAAATTTTTTGAAACAAATTAAAATGAAAAAACAACATACTAAAATCTACGAGATATAGCAAAAGGAATGCAAAGTGGAAAGTTTATAACATTAAATGCCTACATTAAAAAAGTAGAACAATTACAAATCAATAACCTAATGGTACACCTTAAGGAGCTAGAAAAGCAAGAACAAACCAAACCCCAAATTAGCGGAAGGAAAGTGATAACAAAGATCAGTGCAGAACTAAATGAAATAGAGACTAAGGAAACAATACAAGGGTTCAACAAAACAAAAAGTTGGCTCTTTAAAAGGCAAACAAAATGGATAAACTGCTAACTGGACTAACCAAGAAAACAGATAACACCTATATAAATAAAAATCAGAACTGAAAAGGAAGACATTATACTCATAACACAGAAATACAAAAGATCATCAGATACTATTATGAACAACTAGAAAACCTAGAGGAAATAGGTAAATTCTTGGAAATATACAGCCTAGCAAGATTGAATAAGGAAAATATAGAAAACATGAGCACACCAATAACAAGTAACAAGATTGAATTAGTAATAAAAATATCTCCTAACAAAGAAAAGCCTAGGACTGCATAAATTCACAGCTAAATTCTACCAAACACACAAAGAAAAACTGATGTCAATTCTCTTGAAACTACTCCAACAAGTTAAGGAGAAAGGAATTTCCCCTAACTCATTCTATGAGGCCAATATCACCCTGATTACCAAAACCAGACAAGGCCATAACAAAAAAAGAAAAACCACAGACCAATATCTCTAATTAACATCGACGCAAAAATTCTCAACAAAATAATAACAAACTGAATCCAACAGCTATGGGATAGATAATACAATGTGATCAAGTGGATTTTATACCAGGGATGCAAGGTTAGTTCAAAATTTGTAAATTAGTAGCTTGATACATCACATACACAAAATCAAGGACAAAACCTACAGGATCATCTCAATAGATGCAGAAAAAAAGCACTTAAAATTTAACATCCTTTCATGATAAAAACCCTCAACAAATTGGGCATAGGAGGAACATACCTCAAAACAATAAAGGCCATATTTGGCAAACCTATAGCCAATATTATACTGAATGGGGAAAATTGAAAGCATTTATTTTCTTTAAGAATTGAAACAAGAAAAAGATGCTGTCTTTTATTGCTCCTAATCCACACAGTACTACTGGAGGTCCTAGCTAGAGCAATCAGGTGAGAAAAAGAAATAAAAGGCATCTAAATTAGAAAGGAAAAAGCCAAATTATCACTGTTTACTGATGACAATCTTATAGCTATAAAAACGTAAAGACTTTACCAAAAAACTCTTGGCTTTCATAAATGAATTCGATAAAGTTGCAGAATACAAAATCAATGTACAAAAATCTGTAATGTTTCTATGTACTAGTAATGATCTAGCAGAGAAAGAAATCAAGAAGGCAATCTCATTTACAACAGCAACAAAGAAAATAAAATACCTAGGAATAAATTTAACCAGAGAGGTGACATATCTATGAGGAGAAAACTACAAGACACTACTGAAAGAAACTGAAAATGATACCAACAAATAGTAAAACATTCCATGTTCATAGATCGAAGGAATAAATATCATTAAAATGACCATACTGACCAAACTAATCTAGAGTCAGTGCAATCCCTATCACAATCCTAATGCCATGTTTCACAGAATTAGAACAAAATCCTAAAATTCATATGGAACCAGAAAAGAGCTCATATAGCTATAGCAATCCTGAGCAAAAAAAAGTGAAAAGCATCACATTATCTGATTTTATATTATAAGCCTATAGTAACCAAAACAGCATGGGACTGGTATAAAAATAGACACGTAGATTAATGGAACAGAATAAGGAACCCAGAAATAAAGCCACTTATTTACAGCCAACTAATCTTTGACAAAGCCAACAAGAACATACATTGGGAAAAGAACAGTTTCTTCAATAAATTGTACTGGGAAAATTGGATAGCCACATGCAGAAGAATGAAATTGGAACTCTCTCACCATACACAATAATCAACTCAAAATGGATTAAAACCTAAACGCAAGAACCCAGACTATAGAAATAGTAGAAGAAAACATAGTGAAAATTCTTTTAGACATTGGTCTAGGCAAATAATTTATTATTAAGACCTCAAAAGCACAGGCCACAATAAGAGAAGTAGACAAATGGGACTTAAAGAAAAAAGCTGCAACACAGAAAAATAAACAAACAGTGAATTTTTTTTGTCCTGTTGGACAGGAAAAACATTTGCAAAATATTCATTTGGTAGGGTACTAATATCTAGGATATACAAAGAACTCAAATTTAACAACAACAACAAAAATCCAAAATTTAATAAAATCCCCATTAAAAAGTAGGCAAATGACTTGAATAGATATTTTTCAAAAGAAGACATGCAAATAGCCAACAGGTATATGAAGAAATACTCAACATCACTAATCATTAGAGAAATGGAAATCAAAACCACAATGAGGTATCATCTTACCAGAGGAATGGATGTTGTTAAAAAGATTTAAAAAGATAGATGTTGGCAAGGATGCAGAGAAAAGGGGATTCTTATACACATTTGGTGGAAATATAAATTAGTACAACTTCTGTGGAAAACAATATGGAGCTTCTTCATAGAATTAAAAATAGAAATACCATTTGATTCAGTAATCCCACTACTGGGTATCTACCCAAAAAGAAATAAATCAATATATAAAAAGATACCTGCACTTGTATATTTATTTCAGTAGTATACACAATAGAAAAAATACAGAATGTATTAGAGTTCTCTAGAGGATCAGAACTAATAGGATATATGTATATATGAAAGGGAGTTTATTAAGGAGAACTGACTCACACGATCACAAGGTAAAGTCCCATGATAGGCCAGCTGCAAGTTGAGGAGCAAGGAAGCCAGTGGTGGTTCAGTCTGAGTCCCAGAGCTTAAAAGTAGGGAAGCCGACCGTGCAGCTTTCAGTCTGTGGCCAAAGGCCTGAAAGCCGCTGGCAAAACACTAGTGTAGGTCCACGAGTCCAAAAGCTAAAGAGCTTGGAGTCCGATGTTCGAGGGCAGGAAGCATCCAGCATGGGAGAAAGATGACAGCCGGAAGATTCAGCAAGTCTTTCAACCTTCTTCTGCCTGCTTTTTCTAGCTGTGCTGGCAGCCAAGAGGATGGTGCCCACCCAGAGTAAGGGTGGGTCTGCCTCTCCCAGCCCAGCAACTCAAATATTAATCTCCTCTAGCAACACCCTAACAGACACACACAGAAACAATACTTTGGATCCTTGTATCCAATCCAGTTGACACTTAACGTTAACCATCACATGGAATCAACCTAAGTGTCTATCGATGGATAAATGGTTAAAGAAAATTTGGTACATATACATAATAGAATACTATTCAGCCATAGAAAAGAATTAAATCATGTCTTTTGCAGCAAGATGCATGGAACCAGAGGTTTTTATGTTAACAAGCCAGGCACAGAAAGACAAATATCACATATTATCACTCATACAGAGGTGATAAAAAAAAGTTTTCATATGGATGTAGAGGTGGAATTATAGATAATAGAGACACAGAAAGATGGGACATGGAGAGCAGGATAATGAGAAGTTGGATAACTATTATACAGTAGCATTTATTGAGCATTTACCCTGTACTTTGGCATCTGATTTATATATCATGCACTCAGTTAATCTAATTGAACACATTAATGCATCAATGTATGCATTCATTCATTCATTCATTCAACAATTCAACAATTGAGTGCTGACTGTGAACTAAGCACTGTCCAACATTAGGAAAACAAAGAGTAAACACGTCTCTGCCTTATGAGGTTGTCTCTACTCAGGAGAGGCAATGCACTAAGCAAATGAAAAAATAGTTATAAATTGCAGAACATGCTAAGAAAGAAACAAGGACGCAAGGTAGAGAATAACAAAGGGGTCTACTTATATGTATGAACAACCCAAAGAGATTTCTTCCTGGCTTAGATTTTTTTTTAAGGAAACTATAATTTACATCTACACCAAATATACCTTTTGGTCCAGTGGAGAACAGCCAGTTGTTAAAACCAATAGTCAACTGACAGTCAATGTTACCATCAGGAAGAGAACTTGTGGAAGAAAAGAATAAATTTGTAACTGTCAAAAATTTTAATTGTAGTTATAATTCTATTATTAAAACTTTGATAGTCAAATTTTAAAAGTGAAATTACTGTGCAAGAACACTTATTTTAAAGACTGCTAGCTGCTGGATTGTACTCACCATCACTACAGTGTACACTTGTGACACTAAAATATGCTTGCTTTCAATGGGCACACTTGCTAATACCAATTACCTTTTTGCATCTAGGAGAAAGAAATTTAGAAACACATATTTCAGCAATTTTTTTTAAACAGCGTTTTACTCAGTCTGTTGTCCAGGTTGGAGTGCAGTGGCATGATCACTGCAGCCTCAACCTTCTGGGCTTCAGCGATCCTCCGGCCCCATCCTCCTGAGTAGCTGGGACTACAGCCATGCACCACCATGTCTGTTTTCTGTAGAGACAAAGTAGTACTATGTTACTCAGGCTGCTCTTGAACTCATGGATTCAAGCAATCCTCCCACCTCGACCTTCCAAAGTGTTGGGATAACAGGTGTGAGCCACTGTACTTGGCCACACCAAGTACAGTGTGGCCAAGTACAGTGTATTCTCTATTTCTTTTCTAGAGAAACCTTTTTGCTTCAGATTTACAGCTAGGGCAGCTTTAAAAAATTCTTCCTATTAAACTACTGGAAATGGTTAGCAGTCTAAAGCAGCGATTCTCATGCTTTGGCACACCCTCTGCATCACTGAAGGGCTCATAACAAAAATCACTAAGGTGGTTTTCTCACCTCTGGAGATACTAGCCTGCAGGTTTAGGGGCCATGCTTTGAGAAACACTCGACTGAACTATTCAGCTTGACAAGATTGAAACACCATATTCTACCTCCATAGACTCAAAATTACAAGTATTAATTATTGTTTTCTTAAAGTTGTCTGCAATATTTGTTGCTTTGAAATTTAACTAGTGAGAACAAAATGTGTGAAGTATTTTTTTTATTTCCTTTATTCCATTTTAATTATTATTTCTGCATCAAATATAAATGACTTGGGAAATTTTCCTCATGAAAATTTTGAGATGGCAAAGTTGACATCTGCTTTTAGTTTTTCCTCAAAAATTATGAAAAGTTCCAAATAGCAATTTTTCTTGGCAGGCATCTTGGCATAAATAGAATTAGATAGTTAAATACTAAACAAAAGACTTACATACAATTTTGTTTAATGTTATAAATATTCTGTTAAAATATTTAACAAAGACGAAAAGCATAATTTATTCTAATCTCAATTATTCTGCTTTTCATAATTTAAATTTTGTAAGAATGTGTTGATTGGAAAAAGGACAGGTTCCTCCTGAAGTTATTTATCCAACGCTTTATAAATAGTCTTGAGAACTATAAATCCATTTCCCTGTTCAATTCCTTGAAAATGCCAAATAATTGATTTTATAGAAAAAAATTAACTGCTGTCACAATGATCATTAATTGTGGCAGCACTTTATTTGGCAATGATAAGTAATTGTATATGTATATATATATATATATATGTGTGTGTGTGTGTGTGTGTGTATATTTTTATTTCCAAAGGATATTATACACTTTAGATCAGAAAGCCAAAAGTCTGTATCACACAGTTTCCATTGCTGTATGTCATGGATATTATATCAATACTAAGATTTGGCTAAAATTTATGCTGTAGTTAGAAATTCGTTCAGTTCAGGACTTTAATTTGTTTAATTTCAAAGTTGTTTAAGCCAACTAAGTTACATGGAAGGAAGAATAGACATTAACAAACCAAGGAAAATAAAATTATATCAAGGAGTCACACTATGAGCCCATAAAGAGGAAGAACAAAGGTAGAAATACCTGTCAAGGAGAATGGGAGGTACAGAGCATAGATGCCCTTTCCTGAATATGTACACTTCTCCCTATAAGTCTTTTCAAAAGCGGTAAAAAGCACCGAACACACTAGGTAAAATTATGTTTGTTTCAGAGTCAGGAGGCTTTCAAGCACTTAAAATTCACTTCTTCTTGTGCTTTCATGGCAATTGTCTATTCTGAGTATCAAACACTAAACCAAAAACAATTTCCTGAAAACATTAGCTATCAAAAAATTCAATTGGCTGGAGCAGGGAGTGATAATTCTTGCCCCTTCAGTGCAGATTTTCTGGTTCCTCAAACACACAAATAGTTTTTGGTTAACAGGCAGGAGAGGGTTAACCAATAATTACACCAACCCATGCCGACCTGCAATTTGGCCATCTTCTCTGCACTGATTTCCTGCCTCCTCCAATTATCCAGCCTTCTGTACTACACCTGGTAGTCAAAGTCCTGTCTCCACAGTGCTGGTATGTCTGCCCTAAAATACACCTGTTGCCGGCAGATTTCTGCAGGTTAATTTCCACTGCCAGAGAAATTGCTCTAAATTGCATTGACTTTCAATGGGTTCCCACTGGCAAACACCTGGAGGCAATCGCCTGCAGATGACTGCCCAGAGACCCAGGTGTGTTTCTGGAGGCTGCCTTGCCCCAGTTCATCCTGATGAGATGTCTTGGTGCTCAGAGTGCAAAACAACTACCTTGGGTTAATGAGTCGCAAAGACATTAACATTCAGAAAGGCTCACAAAGAAAATGAAGCCTTAAAGGCAACAGCCTCTCTCAGATGGGAGGTGGGGGAGTCTTGCGCCAGAGAGTAGGAATGGAATAAGCATGATGTTTCATTCTAACAACCATCCTTGAGCCTCTTGGCAGCCCCTCCCCTTGATAGGAGAAAGAAGTTTTTCAGTAATGGCAGCCCATATGGTAACTGTCTTTTCTGGATATTGCTTGCTAATGAGTGTCTACTTGCACACACTTGAAGTTGTTTTCGTTCCTTTTTTCCCTCCATACAATTTCTGAATCATCTGATTTTGTGAAGACAAATTCTAAGAAAATGTAGACAAAAGGTAAATAAAATCCCTTAACATATCTGAGTACTATGAAGCTTTTTGGAAACATGAATTTTCTTTTATTCTTAAACGAAAATATGTAATTCTTGTGTTTCCCATTATAATTTTCTCCAGTCTTGGCCACAGAGAATGTTAACTGGAAATAAGGCAACGGACATAAAAAAAATAAAAAACCTATCAGACGCAACTCCTTTGAAAGGTTGTTTTGTACACAGGCTATCACAGATATTTGTTTGATGACAGTAATATTTGGTACTTGGATGTTAGCCCCAAATTGGTTCCTCTCAGTACCTGAGGGTGAACACCTGGCTAAAATTAATAACAGTACTGATGATAATAGCTAGCTTTGCTGGTGATTTGCTATGTGACCTGCGCTACAGTAAGGCTTTTGTGAGTAATCCCATTTAGGTAGGAAGCAATATCCCCAGGCTCAGGTCAAATTTGATGGCAATATAAATTTGGAAAGTGGAAGGGTAAAGAGTTTTTAAACTACAAGACTATGGAACCACGCTGATTATTTGCCTTCTAAGAAATGAGCTAGAGGAGACCCCAATACCTACTCTCTCCTGACAGGACTGTTTCAGCTTAGGATGCTGGATCCATATATTGTGATTTCCAGCTAGTCCTGTTTGCCTCTCCTTTAGTTTTCTATTCTAATTGTGTTGAGGCTGGACTTTCTCAATTCACAGTCCTTTGTCTTGGCCATGGTGTTGTAGTAGAAAAATCCAAGGTGGTGGTGAGTGGAGATGAGTCACACTCTACAAATACAATTTTGTATCTGTTTGACATTGGGCAGCAGTGTTGCTGCAGAGAGTGAGTGTAGAAACCCAAGTCAACCCAAACCAACCCCAATTAGCAACTAGCTATTGGCCGTACATCCTGTCTGCCAGTTACTGCCCTAGCCTGATCACTAGTTCCTGGAGCATCCTTTATCTTGACTCTTTTTAAATTTTAATTGTCGTATTATGGACCTTTAGCTCTACTCTCTCTTTCTGAGAGCCAAGAGAAAAGCGGAGCAAGAAAGCACAACGCAAAATAGAGATCATAACTAGGCAAAAACAGTTTAGGCATCGTTCATTTTTTTTAAAAGGAGCTGAATTTAGTGGAACCACTGTAATTCTGATAGTAGTTAAAGTAGATTTTACTAACCAATTTTGTCACTAGTCAATTTCCCTGTGGAAACAAGTCATGTCAAATCATTGGGCCACATTTTGCCAAAATGCTTGGAAAGAGAATGAAAGTAAATCGATAATTTTGAAGAGATTCCAATCCTATCTATGAACTATCTTTAGATATGCTAACTATCTGTACTAAGCCTGAAGATAGTTGACTGCATCAAGCAGGGTAATAGACCCTAAAGAAGCATAAATACCATAACTAATATCTTATTTCATTTGGGCTTCTATAACAAAGTACCGTAGACTGGGTATAAACAACAGGATTTATTTCTAACAGTTTTGGAGGCTGGGAAGTCCAAGATCAAGGCACTGGGCTGATTTGACGTCTGATGAGGATCTGTTTCCTGGTTCACAGATGGCACCTTCCTGCTGTGTCCTCATGCAGTAGAAAGGTTGAGGCAGCTCTATATAAGGCCACTTTTATAAGAGCACAAATCTCATTCATGAGGACTGAGCCCTCATGACATCATCACTCCCAGAAACACCACCTCTTAAAACTGTCATGTTGGTGCTGGAATTGCAATAGAAGGGACAAAGATTCAGACAATAGCACCTAGGATCTAAAGAAATCCAGGAAATGTTGAATGAATTCTCACTTGTGATTCTCACTGCCTCAGGTGGTAACCTTTGGAAGCAGTAATCGATCATGAGTAGTCCAAAGCACATTCTGTATTCATATCACACCCATTGCCATCTGCCCGTTATCTGTTGCCAGAATCAAGATATATATACTCAATACCTTCACAAGTACTCAGCATCAGTAAAAATGGCTATTGATCTTGTTACTGAGAAAAAAAAATCAGCATTATTTATTCATTTAATAAACATTTAATGAGTGTCTACACTGGCCAGCCTCCATGCCATGTGCTTAGGGGAAAAATGGCAAACAAGACAGACCTATTTCTTGACTTCAGGTATTTTTATCATGGAAGATAAACAAGTAAGGGAGTGGTTTTCTGTGATGGTTTAGTATACTAATGCTCATGATAGAAGTTGCATTGTTATTTCTGTAATTTAATTCAACTATGCAAATCAAACCCTTGTGACATTTTTAAATTTCTTTTTTAAAAAGTTTCCTAAACAAGGAAACTATTTCTATTGCTTCTGAATAACTTAAGAATAAAGAATGTCCACTTAGACAACATAAATAGTAATTGAAGACTTCTGGGGACTTCTGGTACTACAGATGGGTCAGGCAGGAATTGAAACCACAGTTAGCTACAGTTATTCATATGTGTCCTCATGCAGGGGCTCTAAAAAGGGAGGCCATACAAATTCTGAGTCCACATTAAACTTGGGGGATATTTGAATAGTAATGAAAATCATTATTAAGACTAGGTATAGGATTTAGATTTTGGAAAGGCTAAGAGACTAAATTTTAAAAAGGTAGTAGATACCTTGCATTCTGTTGTTCTGAAGGGGTCTGCTTTATTCAATAATAGTTGATTGCATGTTTCAGTTAAGAGAAAAAAGTGATTTTAAAATATATTGTACAACAGAGTTTTATTGTGTCGTATTTAAATGTGAATGAGCATACCATGAATTAGGGTGAAAGGGTAAGTTATTGCCACAAAAGACCTAAGGAAAAGATGGCTTATGAAGAAATTTCCTTATTCTCTCTCCTTTGACAGGCTGAGGTGAATACTCCATGCTGGAGGATGGCTTTGCTTGATGTGCTCATTCTTGGATTCAGGCTCTTTCCCACCTTCAATGCGTGCCTTTCACTAGGCATTCTCAACCCAGCTAGCTGGAAGGGGTAGGGTTGTAGCCTGGGGCCAAAGAGAGATGGGAAGCAGACATGTCTTACATCAGTTGGGTTTACATTCCATTGGTGGAAACTTAGTTCCAGCGCCACCCCTAAAGGCAAGGCAGGCCTGGAAATTCAATGCCTTGTTGGACAGCCAAGTACACAGCAATTACTCTACTGCTATAGAAGATGGAGATGAGGAAACTTGACAGACAGCTACAAGTATCCACAGGTATAAGAAATGATGTTATAGGGAAGCATTTACCTTTAACCACAACTTTATAAAAGGTTCCAGCAGAACATAGCAGTTACAAGTGAAAATACAAATTTGTACTTCTACATTTTGGAATGATCGAGGCTTCTGCTTTCTTTTTCTAGTTCTTTCAGATTTTGCTTAGGAGGTGGTAGAAATAGCAATGGGAAAGAAGGATAACTGGGAGAAGTCAACCTATTTCACTATCCACTGCCTTACCAAAGGTTATACTGGAAGTCAAAGAAGACAGTCTGGTTCCTTCAACTCTAGCTCTAGAATTAATCCTCACCTTCTCAGCCCAGCTTCCCAGGCATGTGGTTCTTTGTCTTTTCCTCTTTTTTAATTTAAACTCTGATGCCTACAGTAAAAGTCGTCTTCATTGACTTGTATATAATTAATGGCTAAGCATCAAAATTAGGCTGATACCAAGAACTAACAAGTAGTGAATTTGAGAATTACAATTATATTTACACTTCCATTGTGCTGATCATTTACTTAGGTTTACCTGATTTATGGAATGAGTCTGCATAAATCATGAAAATGTGTTCTAATTCCCCAAATCTTTTCATCATGGCAGTAACTTGAATTTATGCCATACTTTTCCATGTCTTGGCCCTAAATGAAATGTTTTCCTGTTGAACCCTTGTTTGTTTACAGAGAAGCAACATTTGATTGGTCTTAGAGCCAAGGTGCTTCTCCTACTAACAATTCAGCTTTCCCCTTCACCTTCTAGTTTTTGCCAACTCTCATCCTTGCTCAACAAAGTATTTCCTTTTGAGTTTCCCATAACTCTGTTTTAAAGTGGAATTCATGTCTCTTAGGAAATGAGGGCTGTATTGCATACTTAACAATCACTGGTGAATTAGAAATACATAGTAAGTAAAATAAATGAAGGAGGTCACAGCTGAGTAAGTAAAACTATTCACTCTGAACAAGTAGACACAAGTAAGGAGACTGCTTCCCTGGTCTCCGTGGTTTCAAATGTTGTTTCCTCTTGTTCTGACAGTTGATTCTTCGGAGGTTTTATAGTAATCAGTGGAAATGGCTCTGGTAATGACTTTTATGAGCATGCTCTCTGCCACCTTACAGAGGTGGCAATTTACAAACACGAACACACATGCATTGTATGTTTATGAATACATTGTATTTATACATTGCATTCTGTATTTATAAATCTGTAAATTTCCCAAAGACATTTATTCTGTAAAAAATAATCTAAATTCAAAACTGACTTTTATATTAATCAAAAATATTGGACTGCCACTAATTCTTGTGAGAAAAGGGAAGAATACTTTGAGGTTCAACCATCAGGAGGGTAACAGTCTGCATCACAGTCAGAAGCAGAAGATATGCATGTCCTAGAAGTATAACAAGCAATGAAGAATTGAACAAAAAGAAGCTTGGGAACAACAGGGTTTTTCCACCTTCTTGTTGAAATTATCAGGATCTGCAGTAGAGAGAGAAGAGCCTTATTTGCTTGCCTATCTCTCAGACACTTCAGTGAGGCTAATGAGACATCTTGTTCGTAGAATTCTTTGGTCTTTTAAGAGAGAGAATGGGAAATACTTTGGGATTGTGGACCTGGCAGGGATGGTAACAGGGAAGAAAGAAAAAATAAGAGTTGTCTTAGTAATCTTTAAGATAGAAGAGAGCCAAGGTACTTGATTTATATTCCAGGACACTGACTTATGGTGAATGTAAATGCTTGAGAGTCCCACTCACTTTTCAAGGTTCAAGTCATAATGTTATTGTGATGGTTAATTTTATGTGTCAGCTTGACAGGATTAAAGGATACCCAAATAGCTGGCAAAACATTATTTCTGGATGTGTCTAGGGTATTTCTGGAAGAGATTAGCATTTGAGTCAGCAGATTGAATAAAGAAGATCCACCCTAAACAACATGAACAGCATTATCCAGTTTGTTCAGGGCTTAGATAGAACAAAAAGGTGGATGAAGGATGAATTAACTCTCTCTTTTGGAGCTAGGACATCATCTCTTGCCTTCAGACATCAGGACTCCAGGTTTTGGGCCCTTCAGACTGTAGGACCTAACACCAACAGCCCTCCTGTTCTCTAGCCTTCAGACTCAGACTGAATTACACCACCAACTTTCCTGGCTCTCCAGCTTGCAGACAGCATATCATGAGGTTTCTCAGCCGATTCCCACAATAAATCACCTCTTCTATGTCAGTATACATCCTCTTCGTTCTGTTTCTCTGAAGACACTGACTAATACAGTCATCTTAATAAAAACTTCCCACTCCTCATGTTTTTAAACTGTAATTAATCATTTGCTCTTTGCAGTTCAACTACACATTTTTTCCTTTAATAATGCTGAACACAGACTGCCTTACTTTGTAATTAATTCTGTAGACCTCTGTGTCAGGGGCTGGCAAACTTTTTCTGTAAAGGATCAGGCAGTAAATATTTTCATCCTTGCAAGTATATAGTATTTGTCATAATTATTCAACTCTGCCCTTATAGCAAAACAAAACCAATCACAGACAATACATACACAAGTGAGTGGGGCTGCATTTCATTTTTCGGGGGTGGGGGAGAGGCTGCATTTCAATAAAACTTTATTTATAAAACCAAGTGAAAAACCAGATTTGGGCTGGGCACGGTGGCTCACGCCTGTAATCCCAGCACTTTGGGAGGCCGAGGCAGGTGGATCATGAGGTCAAGAGATCGAGACCATCCTGGTCAACATGAAAATAATAATAAAATCTACTTCACAATGTTATCGTATGGGTGTGAAATAATCCCTTGAAAGTATTTAGCACAGTATCTGGCCCATGTTAAACAAGCAGGAAATGTCAGCCATTAACATCTTGTGTAGCATGGGTGCTCAATAGATAGATGTTTGTTGAATAAACACATAATAAGATTTAATTCATGTTTCAAATGTAACTTTAGTGCATCCAATATCACTTAAATATACTGAATATAAAAATGCTATTAAAATATCTATTATTCAAAGACATATTTACAAATCTAAATATTAAGGTATTTAGGTATCTGTTAAGAAATTTAAGGTATCTGTTACTATCTTTAAAAGTAAGAAACATATTTTGAAAGATACAGAATGTATATATGACAAGGGAGATAGTGGGAAAAGTCAGTCCTTAATTTTATGGAAGTAAACAAAGACAATTCTGGAAATTTATTATTTTTTCAAAAATTGAAAAACCAATACGTTAATTCATTCAGAAGTAATAAATATGATTTTTAAAGAACAAATCAATACCAGAATTTTTGATTGTTTAATAATATTAAAAGACTAGTAAATAAGTAGGTTACTGAATCAACTTCTCTCTTGATTTTGACAAAAACTATATTTTATTATAATTATTATTTATATTCATCATGTCACTCCAAATTAACAAAAATCAATATACACGAAAGTTTGTCAAATCAAAAGGAAACAAGATGAGGAGGATATTCAGAATACATTCAGTGAAGGAGATTTGGGATTCTTAAATGAAAATTGTTCTCATTTCACATTACACCTACATAAAGAAAGAATAAGTTAGTAAAATATTTGAGGCATCCAACCTTGAGAAGTACATTGGAATTAGATCCCCTTATTTTTCCTCTCTGAATACTTTCCACTCTTACCTGCCTTGTTGTAAGGCCTGGGAGGTCAGCCTCCTGTGAGGCCTCCCCTGGGCTCCCTTGCCTGTTGGCTTTCAGTTTGTTAGGCCAGTGGGAGGCACCAGAAGAGACTAAAATAATGAGTTGAGAGAGACCAGAGGGCTTCCTCACTACCCTACATGCTTGGGGGCTGCATCTCTGATAGATCCCAGGTCTCTGCACAGCTTCAAGTCCAGCCCCAGAACCCTCCTGCATTCTGTTCTCACTGGACACTGGCCAAGCTCTCCCCATTCCATGCTCCTCCTGCTTAGGGATACTCACAGCTTCCTGCTGCTGCTGGTCTCTTGGCACCTCAGCACTGCTTGCCCACACCCTTGTGGGTAGTCTTGCAGCAACATCTCCTGAATCTGAGTGATACAAGGAAGACCTCCTATGGATGCCATTATTTTAGCAATAGTGAAACTTAGAGAGACGTAAGGAGGTAATCAACATTAACTAAATGCATTTCAAGCTTGTATGCTGCATATATTTATTCAATGAGATAAACTGGGAAACAAAACTGAAACAAAAACCCTAGAAAGTAGTAGCATAATGTAGTTCGTGTTCATATCATTGGTAAAGTGAAGATGTAGGTCCTGAATAGGCAAGAAAAATCATTAAAATGTTAGAACTGATATAAGAAATTCATTTCTAAACATTTTACTCTACCCTTTGGTCTCAGGCACATCCTAAGCAGCTCAAGGCCCTTAATAAATTCCTCTCTGCCCTTGGATAGAGCCCCAGGCTCCCTATAAAATCTGACCTGTCCCATAGACCCAACATTTCCTTCTGTCTCTGTCAACGTCTCTGGTTTCCGTCTTGGCCGTGTAATTATACATCCCGATCCTTAGAGGCTGCCTCTAGGCTCCTCCAGGCCACCTTTGTGCAGGTCTGTGTTTTGACTTCTACTTTCCCTCACACTCTGAGGGACGGTCCTGCCCACTCCACAGGCCCAGCCCTACCTCCCAGAACACCAGCTTCAGCAGCACGCATGGCACTTCTCACTACACACACTACCCACTCGCTCAGGAGGGAAATTCAAATAACCCATTTTAAGACATGCTTTCAAAAGATGTGAATACAAATGTCTTTCTCCTTTCTCAGAGGGAGAAGTCATAAGTCAAAGCATCTCCAGGAGCAAACCTGAAATAGAACCATGTCTTTTCAATTACTTGCTTCTGTAGTTTTTGTTTGTTACAGCAAAGGTCCCCGAACCATTTTGCTCATGTATCTCCTACAGTAATTTTGCAAAACTTGTATCCTCTTGCACATTTTAACCTGGTATCTAAAACGTTTCATTGTAAGTTTTAAGTAAGTTTATTTCTCATTGCTAGTGAGAATTCACTCTAGAATAAATATTTCTTAATTTGATAAAATATATATTAACTATCTCATTATATAAACGTCACCAAATCTGCGAGAAATCTCATAATATTTTATCTGTTTTATCCAATGTGTCGTCAAATAAAGACAAATCCAGACTCGCATAAAGAAAGGCTATTTGAAAGATTACTGCAGTAGGGGGAATGCTCTGATGGCAAGATCAGTGAGTGCCTTGAAGGTCAGGCAGAAAAGGGCTTTTCTTTCATGGGAAGGAGTAAACAAGGCTAGAAAGAACCTGAATTCAGCAACTGATCAGGAAATATGGCTTTTTGTGGTCCAGAATGTTGAGGAAAGGTCACTAAAGAGGGGCTGTTTCCCATTCAGCTGGCTCAGGCTGAGCTGGGTCAATGTTCAAGGTCCAGTGGGAAGAAGAGAAGCTTGACAAAATACTGGTCATGTCAGGTCATTGTTCTGATTGGTCAGTGGGGACAAAAAGTTCAGCTACTCACTTACGAAGCAAAGTATGGAAATCTGGAAAGCCGGAGTCTGCCCTGGTGCTAAATAAACAAGGGGATTATCCACAGAATTTATCTAAATCATATGAGAATGTAGTTAGTTCTTTGCAGCAAGCAGTCTCCCAGAACAAAAAAAAAAAAGGGGAGGGGGGATTTTTTCATTTAAATTTCTTTAATTATGTTTTCCAGAACTGCAGAAGTCAAAGTTCAACATTTTTTTTTTGTAAAATATTCTTACTATGGTGATATGACAAGTGTCACTAATCTCTACCCTTTCACTGTTTCCTGTATTCTGAATTCAGAATGTCTCAGTATAGGCCAATGTATTCTGAGGAAGAGACAGGAAGTGATATGTGAGCAAGGTCCCTGGGTTTGTGTTGAAGGGGCTGCTCCTTCCAGTATTTCCATATTGTTAGGGCCTCTGGGAGGTTTCATATCCGATGGCAAAGCACCACAGTATGATCTGCAATGGAAATAGGCTCTGCCTTTCTTCTGTAAAGTAGGAGAACTACTTAAGTATTCATGCCTTCATTATACTGGGAAGTCTTTGTATAACAACTACGGTCTTGGTGTAAAAAATACTGCTTTAGACTACCAGTGCTTTTTGCTGAGAAAATTTAGCAAAGATTTTTGTTATTATTCTTTAAATTTCAAAAGCATCAAGTGGTGCAATGGGCAATAATAAATATGTTTATTTTGTATTTCTTTCTTTTAAGGAACACACAAAACCAACTCATAGGACACTGAAGATGTATATTATCTTATGAAAACCTCTCTGCTAGACCATATCAAGGCTTTGGAAGACAGCTATGATTGAGTGTTAGAAATGTATACTTTCATTGTAGTGGGCAGTGCGAACAGGAGGAAGAAGGTCAGTGATGTGCGCTTCCACACAGTTAAGTATTTCATGGTTATCTTATCTAACCCCTCACAACATCCATTGAAAATGTAGAATATTCTTTCCATTTCTAAATGAGAAAACTCAGGTTTATGAAGGTGGTCTCCTTTGCTGATAGTAGCCTAAAGTCAATGGAAGAACCAAGATTTCAAACACATTGCATGATACCAAATTCTGTCCTCCTTCACCGGGCTCCTTATTTTTAAAACTGCTAAATTTGGAAGCAACAGACCTTGGTAAGATATGGTAAGATATGGTTCTTCCATTTTCCACTTTATCATTTGGAGCAGGTCCATGAAACTCTGAGATCAGGTTTCCTTGTTCATAAAATAGAAATAGCATTACATACCTTATATATGGTTCAGAAGGAAAAATGAGATAAAATATGTAAAAATACTGTGAAAACTCTACACATGTTGGATCCTGCAACAGATCATGAATCTTGTCCATATCTGGTTTCCAAAACACTCAAATAAAGAGGGTTTCCAATCCTCTTCCCTCTATACATACACACACAAAAAAGAAATTTGGATATTTTACCTTACCGAAAAAAGTTCTATTTAGAACAGGTACATTTAATATACCTTTTAATGTGCAATCATGGGATTTGTATACAGTTTGCCAGGAACTAATTTACTATGAAGTGAAAATATATCTTCCAGGCTCGATGGCTCATGCCTATAACCTCAGGACTTTGGGAGACCAAGGTGGCTGGATCACTTGAGCCCAGGAGTTCAAGACCAGTCTGGGCTACATGACAAAACTCTGTCTCTACAAAACAATACAAAAATTAGCTGGGCAAGGTGGTGTGCACCTGTAGCCCCAACTACTCTGGAGGCTGAGGCAGGAGGATTACCTGAGCCTGCATGGTCCAGGCTGTAGTGAGCTGTGATCATGCCACTGCATTCCAGCCTGAACAACAGGGCAAGACCTTCTCTCAATCTCTCTCTCTCTCTCTCTCTCTCTCTCTCTCTCTCTCTATATATATATATATATATATATATATATATATATATATCATTTATAGCCAAGAAATAAATGATCCTCTCTAAGACACAGTGAAGTAGTTTCATTCTAGGAGCACTATTATCAGAGTGATCTAGACACATTGGAAAGTACTAACAGGCACTCCAACAAGCATGGTGAAGATCTGATGTGGCTGATTCATGAGGCAGTATTAAGAGAATTAAACATGTATGGATTGGTGAGGCAAAGACTATGGAAGGACAAGATATCTGTCCACTGACATCTGATAGTATAAACACCAAAGCATAAGAGAAATTATTTAGCAAGCTGCAGGATGATAAGACTATGACTAATAGTCTTATTTTGTTGTTGTTTTGTTTTCGTTTTTTTTTTTTGGAGACGGAGTCTCACTCTGTTGCCCAGGCTGGAGTGCAGTGGTGTGATCTCAGCTCACTGCAACCTCCACTTCCCAGGTTCAAGAGATTCTCCTGCCTTTTGAGTAGCTGGAATTACAGGCTTGTGCCACCACACTCAGCTAGTTTTTGTATTTTTAGTAGAGAAGGGGTTTCACTATGTTAACAAGGCTGGTCTTGAACTCCTGACCCCAGGTGATCCACCTGCCTCAGCCTCTTAAAATGCTGGGATTACAGGCATGAGCCATCATGTTCAGCCAAGTAAATTTTTTAAAAAAGAAAAAAATTCAGGCGAAATTTCATGAAAAAACTTCCTAGCTGTGAAATCTATTAGTCTCTGAAAAGTATCTTTTATGACAATATTAGAGAAGGGCTATCCTTAGGATATTTAAAGCAAGGGAGAAAGTAAACATGGCAGTTTACTATAGAAACAGTCAAAATTGAGAAGGTAGACTAGATGACTTAAAATCTTTGTTGTCCTTAATGATCATATTTAGTGCTTTGAATGGTTAAATACTAAATTTTTGAAATTATGCATATTAAGAAATGACCTCTTATATATCAGATTATCTTCAGCTATCATTCTTATTTATAACACTCAGTTTCAATGGTTTTATTGGTGTTGAACTGAATAAATATTTTACAAACCAAATACTACCATAATTTCCAAGTGCAATTATTACAAGGTCAAAGTTAATTGCTTTTAAATGTGTATTCTAAAGAAAAAAACATAAAAGAATAGAGTTTAATTTTTATTATGTTTAAAACTGTTTTTAGGCATTTAGTCTTTATTTTACAACAGGGAGAACAAAATAATATTAACATATTCTATTATAATATAGTATATATTTTTTACCTTTATTTGCTGTAATCAGTGCAGTCTGGCATAATGAAAAGGCAGTTAAATTTGCAGTCAACCCACCTAATTCAATTCTGACTTCATTACGTCTCTCCGACCATCAGACTTTTAAAAAATAAGCTGGCGGCTACATTGAGGTGACCCCAAAGCAACTGCAAATACTAAAAATAATGTTGCCTCTGAGAACAAAACATTAAAACAACGCATGATAATAATAACTTAGAACAAAGACCCACATGGCATCTAAAGACACAGAATTCATTAACTGACACTTGGTGCTACACTTCAGATTCCTGTGAATCACTTTATTTTATCCTGAGCATTTCTAGCTCTAGACCAATAAAATTAAATACATATACTTAATCACTGCAGATTCAGCAAAAATATGATCATGTGAGGTATTTCTTGCATTGTCACCAGTGGCAACTCCTTTTATGTTCTTGTGCCACATTTTATGGTCATAACAGGGAAAATACCTTTCACTGGTTAATGAAAAAATACACAGAATCAGTCCCATAAACAACCATTTATTTCTAAACCTTACATGCCAGCCCAACACACAAAGGGCCTCTTGAACGTCTCTTTAACCACAATATACCCACATGCAAACTTTCACCTTCCTGCAGCCATGCTTCTCCGAGCCTTGGAGCTGTCACTGTATCTTCATAAGCATAAAGATTTTGCCATTTCTCAAGTATTTCAAATCCACAAAACATGAAGCTATTTCATAGATTTCTAGAGTTAGCAGGAAACATAAAAAAATAATTGTTTGGATATCTCATATTACATGTAAAAGGGAAGGAGAATGAAAAGAGCATTGAAAACCAAGGTTTTGTAGAAACAAATAACTATACCTCTTTCATCCCAGTTATGGAGGAAGAATAGTGAAACCTAGAACATATGGCTCATTGTTAGGAATAAAATACTATAAAGATTTTTGATAATTCACAGAAGGCTGAGCTTAGGTTTATGTATAAATATGCATTAAAATATATAACATTTGTATAGTTATATATGTATTATTTGTTTATATGTAATTCATGTTTATGTTTATGCATATATATGAGACTTCAAAAATTCATGAAAAATGGAATTCAAGAATAAAAATAAAAAATATAAACTTTGTTTCTCATCATTACCTCTATCAAATTCAAGACACTTTTGTAAGCAACAATACCAGTCATTTAGTCTGCTCCTAAAGAACTCTGTGTCTTAGAAATTTAACCATGTTAATTCAGTTTTTTTACATTATTAACTGAAGAAAAATAGGTGCCCTTTATGGATTTTTTAAGATTAGGAAGCAAACATATGTCAGAAGGAGCCAAATTAGGACTGTTAAGTGGATGCCTATTTCCTATTTCTCACAAAATTTACTTGTTTGATGAAAGGAATAAACAGAAGCATTGTCTTAATAGAGAAAGACTCTCTCATTAAGCTTTCCTAGAGTTTTTCTGCTAAAATTTTGGCTTTCTCAAAACACTCTCATAATAAACAAATGTTATTGTTCTTCAGACATCCAGAAAGTCAAGAAGCAAAATCCTTTGAGCACCCCACAAAGCTGCTGCCATGACCTTTGCTCCAGATGGTCCGCTTTTGCTTTGACTGGGCCACCTCTACTTGTTGGTAGCGATTGCTTTGATTGTGCTTTGTCTTCAGGATCATACTGATAAAGCCATGTTTTATTCCCCATTACGATTGTTCAAAGAAATGCTTCAAAATCTTGATTCCATTTGTTTAAAGTTTCCCTTGAAAGTTCTGCTCTTGTCTGCAGGGGATCTGAGTGCAATAGTTTTGCTGCCATTCCAGTGGAAAGTTTGCTCAATTTTCATTTTTCTGTCATAATTATGCAAGCTGAACTGATTGAGACATGTATGCTATTGGCTATTGTTTCTGCTGTTAAGCATCAGTCCTCTTCAATCAGGGTACAAACAAAGCTCATTTTTTCCTCACAAATTAATGTGAATGGTTTGCTACCAAGACTTCATCTTCAACATGATCTTGTCCCTTTTTAAAATAAGTTATCCATTTTTAAACTGCTGCTATCTTTGAGGCATTATCCCCATAATTTCATAAAGCATTAAGAATTTCACTGTTCTTCCACCCAAGCTTTATCGTAAACTTGATGTTTATTCTTGCTTCGATTTTAACAGAATTCAATGTGCTCCAATAGGGGTTCTTTTCAAATTTACATCTTATCTTAGGACCTCAAATGAGATTCTGTTCAGACACATTATGAAAAGTTAATATGAGTTTATTATGATGCAAAATTTTTGAAATCCATGCATACTTTTTTCATAATGTGTATTTTCTATGACCTTTTTGAAGATCTTTTGTCGTTCTGGGCAGGGACAAAGTGTATTTTTTTTTTTTTTGCTCTTCTTTTTTTTCTTTAAATTTTACTTTAAGTTCTGGGATATATGTGCAGAATGTGCAGGTTTCAAGGTGGATTTTAAAAAGGGAGAGCAATTGCTGAGAGCTAGAGCTCAGATTGGCACAAATGAATACTGAAGATTTCTGAAGAACAGGGAGGCCCAATAATCAATCTTAAGTGTTTTGTTTTGATGAAATCTAAGCCCGCTCTACATCCCCACGTGTTGCTGTATTCTGCTCAACACAAAATAGTCTTAGATTGGTCACTTTTTGTTTGCACTTATTTCTTGTTTGGGGGTATTTGGGGAGGTGGTATTTGTTCAATTATCTTTACTTTGTTGTTACTGTTGGATTGTAAGTGTGGTTATTTTATGGATAAAAAGGTAAAAGGACTAAATTTCATGGCTTGTTCTGAGTGACAGCTCAGATGAGTGGTGGGTAATTACAGACATGTACAAATCTGGTTGACCAGGATTTGAAGAGCAATGTAAGCTATCCTCCTCAACATCTCAATAAAGAATAATAGAAATGTAAGCCTAGAGCCCTAAGACCATATTTCATTTGAATCCTAAAGGTCAGGGTACTCCCATTTGTGTCTGGATTCTATAAAATAGGGAATATAAGACCCAAATTGCTCAAGTGGCTTACCTACGTTGCCAGCACCATTCAGGTTCACTGATTCTTACAGGTTTTTTTCCCCCCATGATAAGAAACTAATTTCTAACTTCACATTGGTCAATAGCAGCCTCTGGGGTATGGTTACCTGCCAATGGCTGATAGAAATTTGAAACGCTAGCTGAAAATGCTGTTAGGGCTTTAGAGTGGAGACAAAGCCAGAGGGTGCCAGAATGCGTTTGTTCTCAATCGTGAGCAATGACAATCAGAAATCTGTAGGCAATTGGCATTTTAAATAACTAAGGCCTGGGGTGCGGGGAATGCTAGCCTTGTTACTGAACTCCACAGTGTTTTCTGTGATGACAAAAGTATCGTTGGAATCTCTCGGGGTTGAAATGTACACCAAGAGAAGCTGATTCTCCCCTATTTCCTTGTTGCTCTGATGCCAGTTGTTCTCCTTTCTGATCCCTTAGCTTATGTGGCCATTCCTCTGGCCTTACACTAGGCTCACTTTTAGGTTTGGATTTAGTTGATAGGTGCCAAATTAAGCATTTCTAGAAATACAAGGAATTTTGTTTAGTACATACTTCTTATTTAATGCATATAGCTGCTCTGAGAAAATATTTATTGTGCACAACTCACTTGAGTCGTTGCTATCTGAGATTATTGGCCTCTCCTGGGGCTAGGGAGGTGAAAGCTGAACTCCTGAAGCTGAAGTTCTGTGGCAGGAGACAGTTTTGTTTCTTGGATCAAGGAGTTCCAGACTGAGAATACGTTTGTTTCCCAGATCAAGGGCAAGCACTGCGGGTGCTCAGGAATAAAATCCTACAAAGGCTGTGACTCTGAGCACTCCTGCTGCCTGCTTCTGTATATTGAGCCTTAAAGGAATACAGAAACAAACTAAACACATTTTATTGGTTAGAATTTACACCAAGCTCCTGAGAATTGGGAAAGAGAGTAAATAACATTTTCGTTCTTTATTATGTTGCTGCCTCTTATGAACTACCTCATAGAATGTTAGGCAAGTATACAATCAAGTTCCAAGTAAATAACATCATTAACTCAAATGGAATAAAGTGTGAAACATGACCCAATCTAAACTATGATTTAAAAAAAATTAGAATGATCTCATGTGAAAGTGACAGGAATGTGCCGTAATTTAGAAATATATGAATCTTCCAGTGTTCCCAAGATAACATTTTTATGTGCTGATGAAATCTAAGTAATATATCTTCTTAAAAAAAAAAAAACAAAAAAAAAACAAAAAAACTCTTCCCATAAAACACCTTTATTAGAGTTTACTGAGTTTAGCAGAAATGGCAGCTAATGTCTGGAGCGCCTATTAAAGTGCAGGTCATTTGTTTGATAGTGATTATAGAGGGTATTATTAAAAATGTGCATCCACAAAATGTTAACATTTCTAGCTTTATACAGACCCACACAGAAAATAAAACTTTTAAATTGTGGAGATTATATATCCAGTAAAATATTTATTGTTTCACAATGTATTGTTAACTGTGCCGACTACTCTTCAGTAAAATGCCACATAAATGAAAAATTAACCACTGTAGAATAGAAAATAGTTTAAAGTCCTGAAGCGAGTTCCTGTGCATACAAAATAGCTTTGTCCCGGGCAATGTAATGTAGAAATACTCAGTGGAGAAGACACCATAGTAGAAGGCTTGACAGCAAAACGAAACAAAGACCAGCAGTGGAATTGCTAAGTGAAGGAGCTGCATGCAAACATGGGCTGATCTGAATTCAAGATGTTGGAGGTCACATGTGCAGATGATGAGATTTCACTGATGTGGTAACTACATCTCAGCAATCTGAGGCACAAGTCTGCTTCTGTTGTGTTGTGAAATTCTAGAGAGATATAATAAACTTCCAGATTAAAATTTCTTCTCATATTTAGAGAATTTTTTAAGGTGATTGCTTTCCTCACTCTGTGCTTTACAAACCTCTCTAGTGAAATCACTCTTCAGCCTGAAAATTTACTGTATAGTGAATTACATTTTTAGTGTTAATCAGAACATTTCATTCAACAGAAATCTGAGAATTCTTTCCCCTCATTGATTTTGTTTCTTTCTCTCTCAAAAACTCGGTGTTAGCAGACTTCCTTTCAGACTTTTGAGAAGTGACAATTTCTTTTTTGCGTGTTCCGGGAAGGATTTTTTAAAAATAGCTACCTTACTTTGCTGTCTGCCTAAAACACTTAAATGGAGGCCAAAAGTACCAAATTTTTGTCCTGCTGCTGCTGAGGTAGCCTAAGACACTGATGTAAGTTAGAACCCAACAGGAAAGGAAATCTCACTGTCCAGAAATTGCCTAGTTGGGACATGCTTGCCTGTGAGGGCTTAATTAAGTTGCTGAATTGGTTTTCTGAGTTTCTGCCAGAGCACAGTGAAGGAGTATGTACCCGACGGCACTGACAAAGGTAATTATTTTCTTGATTTTAAAACAAATTTGGAATTGAGGATTTGCATACAGTCTTTTGTGGGGAACGTCATTTTCATCAGTGCTTGCTGGGATGTAAGCCCCATTTCCATTTGAACCAGTTAGACAATATTGTAAGCTGAATTAACTTCTACACATCCTCATTCCTCAGTCAGAATATACCAAAACTGTAAACCGGTCAGTGTGTTAAAGGACTTGAAAGGGTGAACAACGTCTTCTATTATCTTCTCAGTTCAAAAAGCTTTCATACTGTAAGGATCATACAGTGTCACATTAAAGACTACATTTAAGGAGCATTCTCCTAGCACCAATTTCTTAGTTAATTCCATGTACCCTGTTAGAGACTGGGCTGTGAGCCACATGAGTGCAGGGAAAATACCTTAATCCATTTGTATTGAATGTGCCTGGTGATAGGAGGCATCTGATAAATATTTGTTGAAGAGCAAATAATTAATGGATGAGTGTACATTACTACCTCTTTATCCCCCAAGTTAAAATTTTTGTTGCAAATAGTATATTGGAAGTGCAACATTGAAAGGCAGGAGAAACAACAAAAATATATTACACAAAAATTTTTAGTAAAAATGGTAGCTCTTAACTCCTTTTAAAGAAAAACTTAGAAGACTTGGCATTAGCCAAGAAACAAGGTCAAAAGGCTTTATGGATAATGATACATCCGAAAAGAGAGCAATTTCTTTATCCTTGAAATGTCTGAAAGAGATTATAGAAAATATTGATCTAAGAGCTTGTCAAACAAATGCTTGACATCTTTAGCCATCACTGTATTGTCTTGCAAAGTAGGGATTCTCTTCCCACTCCTTGCAAAGTTGGCAGTTCAGTTCAAATGGGACTGGTCTAGTTATGGTTAACTGCTAACAAGCAGGCTTCATGCAGAAACAAAATATATGTATTTCCCAGTGTTAGAGCCAGGACCCTTCTTTTTACTCACACTACAACGAACAGGGTTGAGGCCCTGGAGAAAACTACCACATTTTACTTCTTACAGAACCCTGGAAAGTACACCCTATCTTTCTCTTTAAAACAAAAACAAACATAAAACAGCAGAGCAGTGGGAAATCATCTCCTTGACTCATTACTAGAACAGACTTTCCTAAGAAAATCCTGACAAGTGAGGAAACCGAGCTCAAACCGGGTCTGTTCCTGAACCTGTAAAGGTAGATGACAGTCTATCTGATACAATACCTTACATAGAATCAGTGGTTGCTGTTATCAGCCTGTCCTATTGGGAACAACATTGGGATTACCTGCTAAAACATCAGTTGCATCAAACTTCTGATAAATGCTGTTTTAAGCCACAGATATAGAACTTTAAGTGTCAAGTGAAAAGAAGTCAGGATAAGGAGCTAGATTACTATCGTGCTGTAAGCCCAGTTGATTTTTGTTTTGTACTTATTGAAAGAAGAACTCACTAAGTCATTGCTTTTGCCCTATTTTTTAAAAAAAATTGTGTAAGGCTCTCTATACTATGGAAAAAATTTTCCATTTTGTAAAATAAGTAGACTGTACTAGATTCATTTTTCATGTCTAAACATATTCTGTGACTTTATTAATTCAATTAAATGTCAATTGCATTCCTTTCAAAATAAATGAATTCCAACATAACAGATTTTTCTGTGACACCAATGTCCAGTATAGCTCCTAGGATAAAGTCTGTGTGTAATATATTTTTGTTGTTGCATTGAATCTACAACAAATCTTTCAAAAAGGAAAAGGTAATGTTTCCAGTATCTTAGAATACAATATTTCCTTTAAGAAGGGGAATTAAGGACAATGCATATTTTATACCTTCATACTCCTTTTTTTTTTTTCAAATATCATAGTATAACAATGAGGATGCAAAATAGTTTGTGAAACTGATTTTTAAGCTTCTGCTTCTACAATAGTCTTTAATCATGTAGAAAAATTATGTTTAAAAATGTCCTTCTAATATTGAGTAACAGCTGTGCTACACATTCTGCTAGTACTAACAATTCATAAATTAAAATAACTGGCAATTTTGCACTAAATTTATGTCAGCAAATGCCTGGTCAATGTAGGATAGGATGTTAAATCATAAACATTAAAGAAGTTTTTTTTTTAAACAAAAGACCAGCCCCATTAATTTCACTGTCTTAAATAAATGGTTAAATAAACCATCAGTATATTGTGAGAGACTTGTATTTTTTTTCTGCTTCAGAAATCTGAACCAATTAATCTTAATTTGTTACTAAAATATTCTTGACTACAACTAGATGATGGTCAGAGGCAACACTATAACTTAAAATTAGACAAGCCTGCTGCATATTCCAGATACAATGCAACAAAGGTTGTGCTTTTAAGAAGCTATAATAGATGAATGCAGCCACTGATTTTTGTGTTTATTTCTAAGTCTCTGGTATTCCCTAGGAGTAGTGTACTCTATTGTGTTCTATTTGCACAATTTTCTGCTAATATTTATTTCTACAGGTAAGATCAGTACCCTTCCTCTTTATTTTTTGTGATTAGTGCTATAAAGAATGGTATTTCACAAAGTTTGTACAAATGAAAGATCTATTTTTTTTTTTTTTTTGAGAGTCTTGCTGTTGCCAGGCTGACGTGCAGTGGCGTGATCTCGGCTCACTGGAACCACCACCTCCTGGGTTCAAGTGATTCTCTTCCTCAGCCTCCCAAGTAACTGGGACTACAGGCGCCTGCCACCACATCTGGCTAATGTTTTATTTATTATTTATTTTTATTTTTTAGTAGAGATGGGGTTTCACCATGTTGGTCAAGCTAACCTTGAACTCCTGACCTTAGGTGATCTGCCCACCTCGGCCTCCCAAAGTGCTGGGATTACAGGCGTGATCCACTGTGCCTGGCCGAAGGATCTAATTTTGGTGCAAGAAAAAAAAGTAAATAGATGCATGGAGGGTGGTGGCAAAACTGAGAGAAATACAGCACAAATGATCTCCTTTGCAAAGACAGATTCTTGACGATAAAACCATCCACCCAGAGACAAATTCTGATTGTCACTGAAATTCAAAATTGGAGCTGTTTTCAGTTATTCTGGAATAAAATGGCATATTAAATCCAAGTAAAAGAAAGTTTAGGTTGGCTTTACACTTCTTGAAAGTTATATTCAATGTCAGAAGGCAGTCGAGCAATTTCTATAAGGTTCTGAGGGAATGTGTGATCCAAAATATCAGACCTAGGCGAGATATCAGACAAATCAAATGACAATTAAAAGTCTTCTGAAACACGCTTCTATATTTCTTACAAAAAGAGAAAAACAAAATCAGAACTTCCATATTCTCCATTCAGACGTGATAAACTCTTCTTATGAAAACTACTCAAAACTCAAAAGTTAAAATGACCTCTTTGGAATGGAAAAACCACTGTAAAACAACTGAAAGGAAAAACCAAGATTATTTCCTGCAAGAATAGTGGTTACCAGATAAAGGCAAATGTAAGCATAACAATAAAATTAGGACATATAAACGTAATATGTATTCATTATCATGACATATAACTAATAAAAAATTTGAGAAGCAGAGATGGAAGCTGGGAGCAAGTGTAAAGACTTAATAATTGTGTCTCTTATAGCAGAGGTCAATTGATATGGTCTAAAGTTAAAACGTAGTTAAAAATAGCAACTCAAGTGCAATGTTTTTCAGTTTCTAATGATTAGAGGGCCTCTACTATGAAATAGTATCTTTTGAGGTGATGAAATATTTTTTGAAGTAGTCCTTTCCCTTATTTCTTATAAGATTTTTCTCTGTAAAATTTAGATAAATAAAAATTAATTCTTATGTTAAAAACAGTATTACATCTTGATGCCGTTTTATACATTTTTTTCTTTATTTCTCTGCCCAACCACCCATCCATCCAAACTTACAACTCGTGGAACAGTTGGCTAAGAATAATGCTAGTGATAAAGACAGAATTAGAAGAAATATATTTTTCTCTGCAACTTTCTATTAAATTTTTAATAATAAATACATATCTATTTTATTAAAATAATAGTTATTCCCTTGAAAAAATAAGAAAATAAAAAATTAAAATAAGGAACCACTCAATCGCTGAATATCAAGGTTTGTTTCCCTCTGTATCCCAAGATGACTGAATCAGTCATTGCCTTTTTAACTTCATAATGTCACTTATCCTAATACACATTCTTCACCTGGATATCATATTTTGAATTTAAGCATTTTGCTTTTTAACTTACCAATTAATACGTTATAAAGTCTTATCATAGTAAGATATACAAACAATTTAAACAATATAACAACAAGCAACTATCTCTTAGCTCATCTCTCCCCACTTCCAGTCCCGGTACCCAGAGCAATTCCCCTTAATCTTTATCAGTTGAGATTTTCCTTCTTACTGACATCTCCTTTTTCCCCCAGCTTTAAACATAGCTATTGATTTATATCATGACAGATATGAGATAAATTCCTATATACTACCCCCTACTTCCCTAATTTACCACTTATCTATATAATTTTATAACTATTATTGGTTTCTCCATGGGTCACATCTTTAACCTCAAACAACATAATTATAAATTTGTTTCTTCTTCAGTCTTGTTCAATGTTCACACAACATTTGAAATAATTCAAAAAGTAGCATTCCTTTCTTCCTTTTCTTATGCTCTTCCATTTCTGTTATATCTGTAAATAGCACTCTTACCTTTATATTGTCAAAAATCAGTAATAATAACTTTCTGGGGTTTTGTTTATTTATTTCAGCCTTTCTTGTTGTTTTGCATTTCCACATCCATTTTAGAAGCAGTTTTCAATTTCTACAGATAACGTGTGCTGGGTTGTTTTGGCTTAATGGATAAATTTTCTCACCAATATTTTGTAAGACTCAGGGTAAACATATTGTGTATCTTTTGATAAATTTATTCTTAGGAATTTGATAATGTTTGTATTATTGCAGAAGTTATTTATTTATTTTATTTTCTATTTATTTGCTGCTAGCATAAAGATGTATGATTGATTTTTGTATGTTGGTTTATACCTGTGATCTTGCAAGGCAACTAGTTGCTTATATATTTCTTTGGGTATTTGTTCTATACAACAGTATTGTCTGCAAATAAAGAAACATCATCTTACTTTTCAATATTTGTGTCTTTTATTTCTTCTTCTTGTCTTAAAACACTGGCTAGGACCTCCAGTAGAATGGTGAGTATAAGTAGGGATGGCAGAAATATCTGTCACGTTTATGACCTTTAAGGAGATAACTATCAATATTTTATCACTAAATACATTGTTGATTTCAGGATTTTTGTTAGATATTTTAAAATTCAAATTGAATACATTCTTCTTTATTTCAATGGGTAGCAAATATTACTTTCTTCCTGTACAAATTACGATAATCATCTTTTCTCCTTTTGTTTTTGATGAACTATCCTTTTTATTTCTTTACATGCTTACTTGCATCCATAGAAATCCCACTTGCTCAGATTGATTTATCCATTTTATACAACACTGAAATCGGTTAATACAGCTAGGTTTTTGTGACTATGGCCATGAAGGATATGGCTCTATAATTTCCTTCTTCTGTAATGTCTTTGTTGGGATTAGGCATCATGTTTATGCTAGTCTCTGTTGTAAGGTAAGTGTTTCAAGTGTGGAAGTTTCTTTTTAAAAATGTATGGTAGAATTCACCAGTGAAGCTATGTTAGTTTGTAGTTCTTGTCTTTTGATGGGTTACAGGATTACATTATTTTTGGGTTCTATTTTATCTATCTGTTTTACAAGTGTATCTCTTAGATAGCTTTTTTAGAAGTTGTTCTACATAATATCTACATAATATATGATTCACAGGTGCCATTATTATACCAGTTTAAGTGAAGTATAGAAGACCTACCTCTTTTTACATCCCTTTACACTCTTTTGTTCATAATATAATTATCTGAAATATTTTCTCTACATACAGTTAGAGCCACAGTGTTATGATTTTTACTTTAGCCATAAAGCACAAGTTAGAAAATTGAGGAAGAGAAAGAAAGTCTAAAGTATTTACCAATGTTTTTGCTGACAGGGTTCTTTCTTCCTTCCCAAAATTGTAACATTTCTTTTTAAAAAGTTGTTTTCTTTCTCTTAAGATAACTTATTTTAATTATTCTTTTAGGGCATATCTGCCAGACTAGTTTTCCTTAATCTGAGAAAATCTTTGGATTTTCCTTAATTTCTAAAGAATATAATTGATAGGCTTACAGTTTGAGGTAGATCGTCTTTTCTTTCAGCGCGGGAAAAGTATGGTGCCTCTTTCTTTTAGCTTCCATGGTTGCTAAGAGGAATTCACTGTTTAAAAAATTTTTTTTCTCCAATAGATAAGGGGTCATTTTTCTTTGGCTGCTTTCAAGATGTTATCTTTAATTATCAGGACTTTATGATGTGTCTTGACATGGCTATCTTTGGTTCATTCTTTTTTAACTTCACTCAGCTTCTTGCACCAATAGGTCAATGTCTCTTACTAAATGTGTGAAGATTTCAGCCATTATTTCAAGTATTTTTTCAGCCCTGTTGTTTCTCCTCTCCTCTCAACAGTTCAATATTTCAAAATTTAAATATTTTGTTAACATCCCATAGGTCACTGAAGCTCTGACATTTTTTCCCAGTCTGTTTTCTCTATGTTGTTCAGTTGGGTGATTTCTATCATTCTATCGTTAGAATGAATTAAGTGGTTAATTCATTCTTCTATACCCTGTATTCTACTGTTCGGCCTCTCTACTGAGTGTTTTATTCTGTTTTCTGCTTCTAAATTTTTCATCTGTTTTTTCTCTGTATCTTTTATTCCTTTGCTGGACTTCCTTTGCTGAGGTTTTGGATTTTTTTTTTTTTTTCATTTGTTTTAAGGTGTTCATAATTGCTCACGAAGTTTTAAAAAAAATCATGACTGCTTTAAAATCTTTGCCAAGATTTTAAGATTCTAAGATTTTATGAATCTAATGTTTTATATTATCTCTTTGGATTCTAAGATCTCTGTTAGTTCACTGTTAGCATCTATTAATTGTTCTTTCATTCAGTTTGAGATCTGCTTGGTTTTGGTATGTGAGTGGTTTTTACTGAAACCTTTATATTTCGGTGTAGCATGACTGGCAGCGGACAAAATCTCTGGAACACCAAACTGAGAATGGAAGTGGCTTTTTACTCAGCCAGGAGCTGCAGCAGGCTAATGCCTTAACAAACAAGCTCCCCGAGAAGCAGCTTCTTTCCTTGTTTATAGGCTTACAACTCTAAAGGAGAAACTGAGGTAAAACTGTGTCACTGTCCATTGGCTGGACAATTGACCTCAAAGTCTTTGGCTTCACTGATTTGCTAGTTCATATGTGGCACCTGCGGGAATAGGCAGGGGAGGGGGCTTACAGAGACAAGATAAAGACAGTAAATCATTAGTTGGCAGAGGTATTTCCAGGAGGGGATCTGGGTCATGTAAACGTGAAGGACGTGACCCAGTGCCAGGCTCTGGCCGGTAGTGATAACATTCTTTGCAACATTTTCAAGGCTTATAGTGTAGACACTGGGAACCAAAAAGGGAGTTATCTTCCTAGTCCATGGGCTCATTATGGCCTGGTCAGTGGCGTCTGCAAGTCGCTTGACCACGGATTCCAGTTCTTTGGTATTGTATCTCTCTTTACCCTCCTTCTTATCTGGAGGGAGGATGTGGAGGCCTGAGAGGAGGGAGATGGGGGACTCCTCTCTCATTGGTATTAGTGCTGTCAGCGGCAGCCCATCTAGATTGATCACTGCCATGATGCCAGCTTCAGTGCACCATTGTGTTCCCCAGTGCCAGCCGTGGAAGCTGCTCATGGTACACATGGTTCAGCCGCCACCTTGCAGGGAGCCAGTGTCCATGCTGGCACCTCAGGCTGCCTGCCCTGCCACAGCCAGTGTGCCTAGCTGTGCACAGTGGCTGGACCCCATGCTCGCTTGCTCACATACCCCTCACTGCTCCACTTGCCCTTGGCAGGTATGGGATCCCAGCCAGTAGCCAGGCACAGCCTGCCAAGCCTAATGGGCCCAGCAGGCCCAAGCAAACGGGAGCACAGGTACCACTAGCCACAGAGGCTTTTGGCTGTTGAAGCGACACCTCAGGGATGTTGTAACCTTAGGTTATGAGATTCTAGGTCTTATTTAAAATTTCTGTTTTATATGGCTTTCTCTGACAGTGCTCCTGCAGGGACAGTGTGGAGCAGAAGGGAACATTATCTCAGTACTGCCCAATGGGCCTAAAAATCAAGGCTTCCTATTGAACCTTGGTTCATATTTTCAGGGATGGGGGTGGTCCTGAATCAGTGCTGGGTGGAGGTGAAAGGCCCAGCTCACTGCAGAGCACATTTTTTCCTGTGGTGTTTGGCTAGAATGGGTAATTGTTTCCTTGCTAGGCTGCCCCTTGTCTGGTTCTTTGGCTACAAGGAATGCACTTATCTAGGCTTTTTTTTTTTTTGTCTATATCCATTGTGTTTCTGAGATACTGGCTTCTGCAGCTCCAAGTTTAAAATATAGGAGGCAAAAAGAAAGCTAAGAAAACTCATCATTGTGTTTATCTCCAAGTCTCTCATCCAGTCTGCCCTCTTTTCCCCACCTTTTCAAGTCTTCTTATGTTTGCTTTTTACACAATGTCCAGGGATTTTAATTGTACTTAGGGAGAAGAATGTGGAAAAGTACATCCACTCTATTTTCCTAGAAGTTGAACCATCCAATTGATTTTTAATTTCAGGTTTCATATTTTCTAGTTCTAAAATGCCCAGTTTGTTCCCTTTTTAAAATTTCATTTAAAATTCATCTATTTGTCCATTTCTCATGCATTCTTTTAAGATATTTGGTAGCTCTTTCAATAGCTTGCCTATTAATTCTGACATCTGAATCTAATTCTATGACTGCTTTTTCTATTGATTAGTATTTACTTTACCTTGTATCTTTGAATATCTAATTACTTATTTTTAACTAGATACAGTATTTAAAAGATCCTTATGAAGTAAAGGAAATATTGCTCCCCAGGTAGGAACTCAGCAACTTGTATGAAAAAATGACCACTTTAGGTCCAAACAGTTGAACTTAGTTGGGACTTGGTTGCAGCTTTAGTTAGCTTCCAGTTACCTCCTGTTTCAGATATTTTCAGGGTAACATCCATTCTATATGCATTGCCATCTCTTCCCTCTTGTAAGATCTAAGAACTGTGAAACTACAGAGAGCTGTTACTGCTTTCCAGCCCAGACTCTTATCTTCCATGCTGCCACAGCCAAATACTCAACAAAAGTCCTATGGAAAAAAGATGGGCCAGCAGAGAGAATTAGCTTTGTGTCTGGGAGTCCGTAGCTCTAATGTGTGAGCCAGCCAGCCCACAATGTCATTACATCCTCTTGTTTTGCTCTGCCCGTGGCAGCCTGATTTTCAGCCTGCCCATACCTAAACTAGGCAGGCCATGTGGAGGAAAGTGGCAGATAAACCCTGCTTACTTAGAAATGCTTTTTATCTTTAAGATGTAGTTTCACTAGATTTCTTCATGACCACAGTTCTCTAACAATGTTAGAGCTAGATAATTTGTATTTCATAGTTTCTCTGTTACAACAGAAATGAGAGGTGTGTTGCAAATTTTCTGTATTCCAATTGAAGCCGGAAGCCCCACTATGTTCTGAGAGCTTAGTGAAGTCTTATATGACTTATTTATTTATTTAGAGATGGAGTCTCACTCTGTCACCCAGGCTGGGAGTGCAATGGTGCGATCTTGGCTCACAGTAACTTCCATCCCCCAGGTTCAAGCAATTCTCTTGCCTTAGCTTCCCAAGTAGCTGGAACTGCAGGTGCATGCCACCATACCCAGCTACTTTTTGTATTCTTGTTTGTTTGTTTGTTTTAGCAGAGGCGTGGTTTCATGTTTTGGCCAGGCTGCTCTCGAACTCCTTACTTCAAGTGATCTACCCACTTCGGTCTCTTAAAGTGCTAGATTACAGGCATAAGCCGCCATGCCCAACCCAAACTGAATACTTTTAAGAGAACCCAGGTCACATCTTCAATGCTTTGCTGCTTAGAAATTTATTCTGCCAGATACCCTAAATCATCTCAAATTCAAAGTTCAACAGATTTCTAGGGCAGGAGCAACGTGCCGCCAGTCTCTTTGCAAAATCATAGCAAAGTGACCTTTACTTCAGTTCTCAATAAATTTCTCATCCCCATCTGAGACCACTTCAGCCTGGACTTCATTGTCCATATTAATATGAGACAGCATTTTGGTCAAAACCATTCAGCAAGTCTCTAGGAAGTTCCAGACTTCCCAGCCTATAGATGGCTTCTTAAAGTTATAAATAAATACACTGCATTTGTATTATGACTAATAATTGTTACTAAAGAGACAAGTAATATACTAGGACTATATTTTCTTCTCTCAGAATTTAACACATAATTACTTTTCCACTCATGGAGAATATTCTTAGAGTTACATTCTAGGAATTTGTTTTTACTCCACAGAATTCTTTTACTATATTTTCAATCATTCTCTTATTTTATATGATATATGCAATTATTTTTCCCCAATTCTTTCACTCCAGCTAGCTTTCTAGTCCTGTTATGCAGCCATAATTTTCAGTGCTCTTCTGGAATACCTATTAGTCTGACATTGGATTCACGAAGTTATCTGTGTCTATTACTTTAGATTTTATTTAGTCTGTCTTTTGGTATTTCTGATGCATTTTTCAGGAGATTTTCTTCACTTTATCATTTTATAGACAGGTTGATAGAGATATACAGATATGATATACATAAAATTTATGTAAATATATGTTCAGATTCCAGCGTGCTTTCTTGTTAGTATTTGGTTTCTTTTTTTCTTTTCAAGTAAACCTGTTCTCATTTTATTAAAGCATTATCTTCTAAATTTCTCTAGAGACATTAATTAGGATGTTTTCCAAATATTGTTCTATTCCCAAAATATTTGTTTTTCCTGTGGGGAGGATTTCTTTTTTTCTCTTTCTTTAAAATAAGTATTTGGATGATTATACTTTGCACTGAGGTTTTCCCCTAATGTCTAGAGATTTTTGTTGTCCGTTTAATTAAGAGACTACAACAAATCTGATCATAAACACTGTTAACGGCTTGACAGACTTGGCTTAATACAAGTGGGCAGAGAGCTGGCAGTACATCTTCAAACACCTCAATGACAGACTGTTTCATGCTAGGGTGCCATCTTCTATACTAGCTACCCTGTTTGTCCCTCAAGGAGGTGATTCAGTTTAATTGCAGAACCTCACTTCAATTTGCTATCATTTTGCTATTCTGCATGTGGGCTAAATCCCTCTATGCCAGGCAATCTGTGCACAGACATAGGAAAGAGGGAAATAGGTCAGCTGATTCTTCTACAGACTTCAATTATATCTCCTTACTCTTCATAGACATAGTATTTTCAGCTTCCAAGCCCTGCTGATCTTCTGCAGTGAAAAATCTGTTTCATCCTTGGCTAAAATTTTCAAAAGTGTCCTTGACTTTATCCTTCTCATTTCTGCTTTGTTGGCTAGCAATCCCCAATATGGTTTTTGTCTGTCTTTCCAGAAGGAGTAGTTCCAAAGACCAACCATAGATTGAAATACTCTCCTCCCTTCTACTCCCTTTTTTGTTTTTTGGCTTATGTCTTTATATATCAATTTTGTTTTATTTGAAATTATGTCCATAGAGAGAGAAGAAAAACATATATTCATTCTGACATCTTGAAAGAGATTTTTTAATTGTTTAAAAATTTATTATTTATTAAATCATAAAATTTTATTATAATGATATAATTACATCTTGGCTCGAATCACTATCCTGCTCTGTAGGTAAGAATGAGGAGAAAAAGCAACTCAGAAACCATTTTAATGAAAGAAGAAGAACTTATAGTATGTGAAAATAATCCCATCCACTCGTTAATGGCTTTGGGAGACGAAATTTGCTTGAATGCTGCCTTCTCTTTCCATTTCTCACTAAACATTGTAATTCACTGGACATAAAAAAACTGCAATGTACTCATGGAAAATTTTAACGGAACACTTAGTTGGAGAAGTGGTGTTACCATAACTGAAGTGTCTTCAACTAAAATTAAAACTGTATCAAAGAGCTAGAGATCATTAGACAGGGGCTGGTAAATTATACAAGCTGATTCTCCTGAGATAAAAGCCTAGAAGAAACAATTAATAATTAAAATTTTCTTATTCCTCTCCAGATTATGCATTTTTGCTGTGTGATCATTACTTACTGTCTTTTCAGTTTTTATTTTGTTTTGTTTTCTGTTTCGTTTTTAGAAGGAGTCTCGCTCTGCTGCCCAGGCTGGAGTACAGTGCACGATCTCGGCTCACTGCAACCTCTACCTTCCGGGTTCAAGTGGTTTTCCCATCTCAGCCTCCCAAATAGCTGCGATTACAGGCGTGCGCCACCATGACTGGCTAATTTTTGCATTTTTAGTAGAGATGGGGTTTCACCATGTTGATTGGCCCTTGAACTCCTGACCTCAGGCAATCCACCCGCCTCAGCCTCCTGGAATGCTGAGATTACAGGCATGAGCCACCATACTCAGATGTCTTTTCAGTTTTATACGGCAAAATATGACATCTCAATGGCCTTAAGAAACAAAGGATATATATTATCTCAGAAACCCGGAAGTCCAGAAGCATTTCTGCACTTAGTGAATTTTAATTAATATCTTCAAAAACCCAAATTGTTTCTATCTTTCCAATCTACTGTCCTCAACACATGGCCTTGCCTTCTCTCATGGGGGTGGGATGGCTCTCAAAGTTCCTGTCATCACATGGATATATGACAATGGTGAGTGGAAGATGAGCTATTTTTATGCCTTACTCCTGGCCTACTAATCTAGCTTTTCACAGTTTGTGTATAAAAGAAATGGAAAGAGCAAGAGGCAAAGTATGGGTAAGAAGGTAATGAGACACAAGCAGCCTTGTTCTCATATTCACATGAGAATGTGTAAAAAAGTGCAGTGGTTTACATCTGTAATCCCAGCCCTTTGGGAGGCCAAAGTGAGTGTATCACCTGAGGTCAGAAGTTTGAGATCGGCCTGACCAATATGATGAAACCTAATCTCTACTAAAAATACAAAATTAGCTGGGCATGGTGGTGTGCACTTGTAATCCCAGCTATTCAGGAGTCTGAGACAGGAGAATCACTTGTACCTGGGAGATGGAGGTTGCAGTGAGCCAAGATCACGCCATTGAACCCTATCCAGCCTAAACAACAAGAAAAAAAAAAATAGGAGGAAGGAAGGGAGGGAGGGAGGAAGAAAGAGGGAAGGAAATAAATAAATGTTTTGTTTTGTTTTGTTTTCCTGTGCACAGAATAGCCACTTGGGCACTAAAGGCTCCAGAGAGACCTCTGTCACCTTTGGTCTTTCAAGAGTGCCAACATCAGCAATAGCAACTTCTTGGAGTGACAGGAGGTTTGTCAGGGACAAGCAGGAGATAGGTAATAGCAAATCAAACTGATGTGCAGAAGAAAAGGGGAGGAAGAAGTTACCAATTCTTATACTGCCATCATGTCAGAGACATTGACAGCAGACATCACTAGAGCTGCTCCAGAGGTAAAGAGGAGAAAAAGCTGACAAGGCTGATTTCTGAGTACATGTGAAATACCATCTCAAGATTTCCTTTTGTGAGAAAAGCTGTCCTAAATTAACAATGGATTGAAAGTTACACCCATTTTAGAGAAGAAGAAGTCACCTGGTATCTTGTATATCCAGAGTAAAGCTTCTTCCTCTCCCTTATATGAATTTTTTTTCAACACACTATTAAATTTACCTTAAAGCAGAATAAATATTTATCGAATCCATTTTTCAGTTTATTCATGTGATGTTTTGTGATTTCAGTTTTAGTTAGGAAGTCATGATACAAAGCTTACTCTCCATTAACTGGGAGTAATGAGGGAAAACATAGTTGAGGATGAGGCCATAAACAGCCTCAACTTACAGATAAAGCATAAAGTAGGTAGACAAATAATGAAGAAGAGAGATGAATTTCCAGCTCACAGTGACACACTGTCCTTTGGATAGGCCTTGGTGTACAGAGGGGGTCCTTAGTATCCATGCCTATGCTTCCTGATGCCATACTCCTTGACATGCAAATATAGATGACTGAAGATGGGCTATCTGGAATTCTCTCTGTGGCATATCTGCAACATTAAGATGGATAAATAAAAATCTGGAAGTCACTGGAATTGAATTATATTGACAGTAGTGCCAAGTGACAGACTAAGGCATCTGCTTGGAGTACCAACAAAACAGAGGTAGTGAAAATTGGCAGTATTTGTGATAATTACACATCAAAATCAATCAAAACAGTAAATATTTAATTTTTACCATCTTCCCCCCTCCACAAATAAACCCAGGTGGTAATAAAGTAAAATGAGAACTTTTTGAGCTTTATTTTATTCTTTTATTGATAGGGATATATATGGTAAGACTATACATATAAGTTAAATTACACAGAGGGTGGTCAGCGCCCTGCATTTTTCAGAGCTTAGCTCCTGTAAACTTCTTCTTTTCTTCAGTTCTTGTGAAGCTCTTCACTCCTTCAGTGTAGGTCCCCATAGCCACCTTAGTCCCTCTTCCTTCTGAGGTGCGATTATCCTCTTTTCCTTTGATTCTCTGAGCTTATCTGGTACCTGTTTAGAGGTTCCAGAAACAAATGGAGGTTATATTAAGAACCTCCATTATATATTTATATTAAGACCTATGAAATCAAAAGTAAGAAAACATAGATCTCTTATACTTATTCAATGTACTAACAAAGTGCTTTTATACCGCTATTTGATTCTTTCTAGAACCCTGGAGATACAGATATTACTTTCGTCATACAGATGAATAAATGAACTGTAAATAACAATAATTACATGCTTAAACTATAACACCTGAAATAAAAAAACTAGTTTTGTGCTATGTCAAATCAAACCAGCTGGCTTGGAAAGCTGATTGAAAATAAAGAATATAGATAAAAAGGCAGAAGAAAGACACATCATTTGGAGTCCAATTCAGACAAAACGAAAAATTCAATATTTTAATTAAATTCATCTGAGTCTATTTTTGTTGTTTGCGAGCAAAAGAATTTCTAATAATAAAATAAGGTAAATTATACCAAATAGATCTAATGGACGTTTTCTTTCAGTGAACCTGCATGTGATATTTATGAACTTGTTTATTAACTACAGATGTCATCCAAAATGATGCCCACACGATAATTTCATCATTCTAAACATCACACACATTGTCATGTTGAAACCAAATAGCCCAAGCTTCTCCTTATGTCTTTCTATAGCTTTTGTTTGCTCCTGACTCAGTACAGTCAGGATAGAGTGCTGAGAAGTACCTATATTGTCACTGGTAAGAATGGGCCTTCTTACCTTCCAATTAATATAAACAAATGTGTATTGATAGTTATGTGATTCCAAACAATAGACACAATCTAATGTGTAGAATTATCACTGATCTTTAGTCAACAATCTAATGTGTAGAATTCTTACTGATTTTTAGTCACTTATTTTGAGAAATGTACTGTTTTACTTTTTCCATGTTTAATTAAAAAATTATCTAATCTTATCTCTATCAGTATTCCACCAAAACTACAAACCTGCCATCAAGAGTTAACTATTTTAACTCAAAGATGAGAGTGATTTGGGCAACTAGTAAGTGATAATAGAAAGTGTGGAGAATTAATACCCCTATTTGGACCCCCTGTTCCAGCTAAGTGATTATAAAACAGATCTTCCAACAGGTAAAACCTAACGTATGGAGAACTGTTTGCCTTCCTCGGAACCTGGGACACCTCACTTAATTTTAAGTAACCCCACTTCTAAGAATTAATATCACAGATTTTCTTATAGTCCTGTATTTTCTTTTATTTATTTTATTGTTCTTATATTATCCAAGATACTGTGGGAACACACCACACATAACTCTAAATAATTGTTGGCTTTCTCTTCCTTCCTGAGAAACATCTTGCTTCTAATAACGTAAACGGCTCCTGATTTATAACCTCAGATACTTTAGGTAATACCAGTAACTTCAGGGTCAGTAGTGCCTGCAGAGCATAGCCTTGTTAATCAGTCAAAATGATTTCATGT
The DNA here is from genome assembly GCF_009761245.1 of Sapajus apella. Lineage (NCBI taxonomy): Eukaryota > Metazoa > Chordata > Mammalia > Primates > Cebidae > Sapajus > Sapajus apella. The sequence goes on along the minus strand of NW_022437004.1, from coordinate 9,199,415 downwards.
GTTTTTAAAGGCATCAGAAAGGGCAAAGGATATACGGGTAATATCATTTTTATGTGCCACTGTGGTGTACAATATTGTCATCTTGTGTTAAAACCAGCAATGGTCTTCATTGATTTTAATCATTGTCATACCCACCTACTCTTCCCTGTGTGCATCCCCCTCCCATAAAAAGATAAAAGAAATCTGAAGACATTTTATATGATCACTTAAAACACTTTTAGTCATTATAAGTTTTTTAATGCTTTCATAGTCAACCAGGTTAAAGTGCCACTTCTCACAGATCATACATCTTTCTCACTAAAATTTCAACCAAAAACACTTCAGGCTATTGAAATATGTGTATTTTAAAGGTGGAGGAGGTTCTTATAAATAGCCACCACTGAAGAGACTTATTTGCCTCATTTTTCCAGGAGTATTTTGTTTGTGTAATTTTATTCAACAGAGAGCTTACATTTTTATGGTGATTCATTCACATACCCGAAATTCAATAAAAATCCCATAGCCAAGAAGATAGACTTACAGGAAAGGAGAGAGGGAAAGAGAAGCTTAAATTGAAACATGTCAGAGCAGATCAAATGCCCCTCCATCACCCTTTGAATGAGCTAGCCTCACTTTGCCCATAGACTTACTTCAGGAAAGGAGAGTGTTAAGCCCTCATCTACCGTTCTCTCAGTATGAAAGAGAGACACCCATTCATTCACTTAATCAGCCATCATTTGTTCTTTCACTCTTTCAACACTTAGCCAATGCACATTCATGGAATCACATCTACGTGCCAGGTGGGATGCTGGGGTGAGATGTCAGAGGCTTCAATTTCATGGTCTTCTGAGGAAGTTACATAACAAGTAATAGTAATGTTAGTAATATACACAAACTACTGGTACCCCAGAAGAGGGAGTGGTCAGCTCTCTTGGATCAGATTTCACAGGAAAGCTTCCCTAGGGGCATTGTCTTATCCACTGCACTATCCTCAGCACCTAGTAGATACTACAGTATCTAGCAGATAGTTGCAGTGGACGCAAATACAGCAGACTTCTGTCTCCCAGAAATACTCCTGGTAGTCATGTCACATAATTCTCCTACCTTGGCCTCTACTACCTACCCTTTTCTTTAACTGAATGCTCCAAGTGATTAGACATGTGACCTCTACTGGGCCAATCATAATACTCTATTCCTTGGCCACAATGCACGGTCAAGGAAAAGCCCATGGCCCAAGCTGTAAAGACTACGGTTCTTCTTGGTTATTTATTTATTCTTTATTAACTCTATTTGCAAAAAAAGAGCCCTTGCTTTTCAGGTTTCTCTCATCCTATACCCAGCAACTACATAGTGCTATGGTTTGAAGTTCATGTGTCGGAAACCTAATCCCTAATGCAACAATGTTGAAAAGAGAGGACCTTTAAGCATGAATGGGTCATGAAGGCTCTACCCTTATGAATAGATCAATGCCATTATCAAAGGAATGAGTTCGTTCTTGAGGGAATGCATCTCTGATAAAAGGATGAATCTGGCTTTCTGTCTGTCTTGCATTCTCATGTGCTTTATTGCTCTTCCACCTCTGCCATAGGATGACACACCATGAAGGTCCTTGCAAGATGCTGGCACTATGCTCTTGAACTTTTCAGCCTTTAGAACCATAAGCTGAATAAATTTCTGTATATTATAAATTACCCGGCCTGTGGTACCCTGTTACATCAGTATAAAATCAACTAAGACACAAGGGATAAACATTTAGTAAGTTCTCAATATGTATTTGCTGAAAAAATAATTGTGTAGTTGTGACGTTGGTAGGATATGAATCTGGAACTTCTAGGTTTTGCACTTTTTGAAGAAGCCCATTCTAGGAAAAGGATGATGAAAAGTAGAGGAAAAGTACAAAGAGAGAAAGAGAGACAGGAAAAAAGAGAAGACTAGCAAAGGCATTGATGAGCCTACTTCTACCATCTTTAACACCCTCTTAACTCCTTGCCTTCCCCACTAACATGTTTTAATAAACTAATTCAAGTCATTGGCACCTGGAAGGATGCTAACACTGCATTCAATAAGTAGTTATTGAAAGAGTAACTGAATGATAATTGAATAAACAAATTAATAAATGGACAAATAAAGCACATCTCTGCAGAGGATACCGTAAGCCCAAAACAAGCAG
>NW_022437004.1:9120666-9196866 GCF_009761245.1 Sapajus apella | reverse complement strand
ACACACACACACACACACACACACACACACACAGATATAGATACTAAAGCAAATATATATATATATTTGTCATGAGCTGGGAAGGTGGTGCTACTAGCACCTGGAACCTGATGGGTAGAGGCCAAGGAAGCTGCTAAACACTCTACAAAGAACATTTAGTAAAAATTATCTAGCCCAACATATTGATAAGAATAAGGGTGAGAAGCCCGGGACTAAGGCAGATTTTCAACAGGTTGTAGCTACAGGATTAAACTCTTTATTATGAGGCAAGACCAGATTGTGATGAGTCATATATGGTGCTCAAAAGTATGGGCAGATCTCAGTCTCCCTCTGACACCTGACTATTGGCCTTTTACCAGGTTTGGGAGGTCTAGGGCTCTAAATTCTGCTTTAATGTTTAAATATGAAAAGACTGCACTATTTTAATTTTCACTATAGAGATGTTCTTAAGAATTTCTCAGTCTTAGGACCAGCGACAGTCATTGATCTTAGTAAAAATTGCTTATAGGTATTACAAATCACAATATGATGATTACATTGTTGTAAATGTCTTCAACCTAGAGGACCTCTTTGGAGAAATCATGCATGCTGCCACTTCGATAATGGTTCAGAATTATTATCATTCAATATACATCTATTAAACAATCTGTGAAAAAATTAATTTTAACTCATCACATGGCTACAATGATCTGAAAAAACTAAATGGTTTAAAGCTCATGAGATCAACAAATATAACAAGAAAAAGAGCCATTATAAACCTCTTGTATATTTATTCCAGCCCCAGTGTTTTTTAGTAAACAAATAAATGAGCAAATCTTGACGTGACATGGGACTGTCCTGATTGTTTATTATGAAAATTATTCAAGGGTTAAAAGAGGGTTTCTATTTGATAATCAATCATTGCTGGTCGTACCAACATGAATACAGAATGATGCCAGCACAATGAAACCCAGGACAGCTGGGATCAAGAAATATGAGAAGCTACAAATACAAATTAAAAATAAATAAATAATAAATAAATAAATAAATTTAAATGTTAAAAACGCATGTCAAAAGTGAACTGTTAAATATTCATTTTGAATGACTAAGTTCACAGTGATTTCTATGTGGTGCAGATGGCACAGGGATTCAGGGCAAACAAAGCACCAATTTCAGCATACTCATAGCTGCTCAGCCATAACAGCCAGAGGCCCAAAACTCCAGGGCTGTGAGATGACTCAACTAGATCTGGATCTATAGAGCTTTTGTCACAATAATGGGGGTGAAGGGGTAGTAGGAAATGTGGGTTGCCTTTGCTTTAACATCCACAGAGAGAGCTTTAGTCATTGGAAAGTGACCGTTTAAATTCCAATTAGAGATTCATTTATGAAAGAAAAATGTTTTTGAAGGAAAGAAGGAACAGACAAAAATTTCTTAGTTTAATCCAAAAATTTTGATAAACAATGAGGCAAATGGAAAATTGTGCACATTTTTATCAGGCAGAAATTGTTAACTGATTACGGGAAATGGTCTGATGTTTAAGAAGCAACCTGTTTTTTTGTTAGACACAGGGGTATGACCTCATCACTTAGAGCTTATTCTTTGCATAATGGCTTGGAGAAAAGAAAGAGCCAAATGGCATCATCTTTCTGCCTGTCTTACTGTCAGGGGAGAGCTAATACTCATACAGTGTAATAAAAAAGAGTATTAAACTGCATCTTTGAACAATCAAAAATAATGCACAAAATGAATTCTGAATAAAAGGCCAAAAGCTTTTTTTGTAACAGATCATTTTACCATTTGCACTGTGGGAGAATAATACACTAGACTTTCCTTTCCATAGACACTTGATTGAGTGCCTACTATGCGCCTATTAGGTGCTCCAGAAAAAATGCAAAAGTCGGCAGAAGAATGCCTTTGTTCCAAGCCTAGCAGATAAGACGAAACAAGAAACAGTGTAATCAAAGTCTGTATATGGCATCAATAAAAAAAGCTTCAAACAACATTTCAGAAACTATGCCATCATAGATTGTAAAGTGTCTGGGAGGGTTTGATGGTAGAGGATAGTAAGAAAGGAATCTTAAACTGGAAGAGTTTGAAATGACAGAAATGTGAGAGAACTTTTTGTATAAAGAAATCACTAATGCCAAAAGAATAAAAGACAGAAACAATATGGGCACATGCATGAATTAGTAGGTAGTCTGGTTTAGTTGGAACTAGTGAAACATATAGGGAACTCGTTAAAAATACGTCTGAAAGAGTTAAGTCAGAAACAAATGAACTTCAAGATCTATAGCAGACCTTAGAAATCCTCCATTCTACATTAAGAAAATAAAGACTAAAAAAATTATGAAATATGATGCAGCAAAGTGATGATCCTAGTAGCCAAGGATATATTATTTTGTGTCTCCTAATGTCCACTTCCATTACTCATTCTATGTAATTTGCAGGGCAAACTGGGTGTTATTAAATGCCAACTAAAGGAGGTACTAATTATTTAATGTGGCAAGTCTTTAAGAAATACTAAATATCTTTGATAATGGAAATGAATCTTGAAAAATCGCAAAAGGATAACAGAAGAAGCATTTTGTAGAGATGTGATTGATGATTTGATTTTTTAAAAACTGGGTTAACCTTCCAAAGATCTAATTAATCTACACATAGACATAAAACCCACTTTAATATACTTCAGTTTTTGCTTAACCAATCTTTAACATAGCTGTGAGACTATGCATTGAAAAATCTGTGGTAGAAATAAAAAACATCTAGCTAGAAGATGCACAGCCCAACTGATTATAAGGTTTTTTTGCTGAAATATGGCCTGGTCTTAGTCATAAGTATATGAAAATCTTAGGTAAACAAATCACCAAGACAATTATGGGAGAATTTCAGCATTTATTAAGATATTCACAGTTTATAAACAATATGTTTTGGAAATATAAAAAAATATTTTTATCAATGCTGTTTATTAAGTGTGCTGCATTATTACCTCACTTAGTCGTTAAAATAATCTCGTAAGTATCAATCATTATGTAATCCAAAAGCTGAGTTGCTCAAAGTCATACATATTATCATAAGGTTTCATCTGGCTTCAGGTTCATACTCCATTCAAACCATTGCTCTACTGCCTTCCATCAAAAGAATAATCAGGTGGTTCAGTGGCAAGAAACATATTCAAGACAGTTCATGTGGAGGTGATTATACACAATGGAATACTATTCAGCCACAAAAAATAATGAAATAGTGTTTTTATAGCAACATGGATGGTACTGGAGACCATTATTTTAAGTGAAACATGTTAGACCCGGAAAGACAAATACTGCATGTTCTCACTTATAAGTGGGAGTTAAACAATGTGTACACATGGACGTAGAGTGTGGAATGATAAACACTGCTGACTAGGAGGGTGAGAGAGTGGGAAGGGGGTTGATGATGAGAAATTACTCAGTGGGTACAATGCATGTTATTTGGATGATGGCCTAAAAGCCCTGATTTCACCATTGCATAATCTATGCATATAAAACAAATTACACTTGTACCCCATAAATTTATACCAAAACAATGAAAGGAGGTTCGGATTAGTATGGTTGTAAGAGAGAAGGGGAAGGCGCATGTGAAAAGCCAAGGTTGGCAGCAACCATGGCAGGGAGGGCTATGTAGCTCATGTATTCAGAACTTGCATTTGGTGGGGATCCAGACACATAGCATAATGGCTAAGATCACAGTCTGTGTAAAACAGCTAGATTTGGGTTTAAAACTCAGGTCTCCTCTCAGACGGTGTGCAATCTCGGCTGCTTACCTAATTGTGTAAGCAATCAGTTCTTTTGTAAAGTGGGGATAAAGCAGTTTTCTTGAAGACTAAATGATGATTAAATGAAGTAATGCAATAAGCACTTACTATAATGTATCCATAATAAATGCTTAAAATATGTTATTGAATATCAATGTATAGTCTTTTCATGATACAGTTTTCTCTCAGTATTTAGGTGGGATTGCTTCCAGGACCCCACAGATACCAAAATCTGCTGGTGTTCAAGACTCTTATAATAATGTAGTATTTGCTTATAACCAATGTACATCATCCCATATACTTTAAATAATCTCTACATTACTTATATCTAATGTAATTAAAATACTATGTAATTGTTGTACTGTATTAATGTTTTTATTTGGATTATTAGTTTTATTTTTTCTCCAAATATTTTTCATTCATGGTTGGTTGAAATCTGCAGATACAGAATGCATGGATACAGAGAGCAGACTGTATCTATTTGGTGCCATACTTCCCATGATAAATCCAAAAATATCCTTCACAAATATTTGTCTACTAAAAGGAAACCACCAAATAGTGACTCTATGGGAACTGCTCTGTATCGTTAAACTGTTTTTCATCTTCATTCCACAGTAAGAATTGATGGAACATGCACTATTATTTCCAACACTGTGCCAGGGAATGTAGATTACAGATAATTAAAATGCGTGTTGTAATCTAGAGGAGCTTGCATAACCAAAAGGTAGAAGAAAATGAGGGTGGCTGCTGTGTTGTTGCATTTTGTGCCAGGGGAAATGGAAAGACCAGTAAATTGTTGAGAACCTCTCACATTCCAAGCATGATACTACAGATGATCCCCAACTTGTGATGGTTCAACTTAACAATTTTTTGACTTTATGATGGGTGCAAAAGTTATATGCATTCAATAGAAACCATACTTGAATTCTGAATTTTGATCTTTTTCCAATCTAGTAATAGAAGGTACAATACTCTCTTGTGGTTCTGGGGAGCGGCAGAGATCCACAGCTTCCAGTCAGTCATGTGATCACGAGGGTGAGCAACCGGTTTTCTACTGCGTTGCCAGAGAATTTTGCCCAGCTGTAGTCTAATGTAAGCGTTCTGAGCACTTTTAAGATAGGCTAGATATTTAGCAGGTTGGGTATATTCAGTAGGTTAGGTATATTAAGAGCACTTTTTGACTTACAGTATTTCAGCTTACAATGACTTTGAAGGGATGTCACGTTATCAAAAGTGAAGGAGCAGCCGCTGTAGATGCTTCTGTGCATTGTTATCAGAACTTAGTTCTTAATAGACCCTCACAAATAAGGCGGGATTTTTTGTTTGTTCTGATAACAGGTAAGGAAAGTGAGCTCAGAATCATTGAATAGCTTTCCCAAGTTCAAGCATTTGTAAGATGACAATTCATTGAAACACTCACTCCAAGCTCTTTCCACCGACAGTACTTCCTTTCCAACTCTCCAGACTGTACTAGTTTTAGGTCTAATAAAATGAGGACCAGAAAGTGATTTTGGGGTTTAGCAACAAGAAACTTATTATTGGTCTTGATGAGGGCAGTTTAATAAAGTGAAGGAAGATGCTAGTGGAAAAGGGGAAGAAAACAGTAGTTGGAGAGGGTATAAGTTGAGGAAGAGACTGTTTTAATTTCTATTTTATTAGCTCTTTCTACAGCAATGAACAATTAATTTCTTTTTCCTTTTTAAAAGCATCTTTTGGCCGGACACGGTGACTCATGCCTATAATCTCAACACTTTGGGAGGCTGAGGCGGGCGGATCTCAAGGTCAGGAGTTTGAGACTAGCCTGGCTAACATGGTGAAACCCCGTCTCTAATAAAAATACAAAAATTAGCCAGGCATGGTGGCTGGCACCTGTAATCCCACCTACTCAGGAGGCTAAGGCAGGAGAATCACTTGAACCTGGGAGACGGAGGTTGCAGTGAGCCGAGATTGTACCACTGCATTCCAGCCTGGGTGACAGAGCAGGACTCCATCTCAGGGGAACGGAGGGGAAAGTATTTTTTTTTTTTAACCACTGAGTCTTAGACTTTGAGGGCTTCTCTTTTGCTAGTTATCCCTTAAAGGTTAGGGTCCTGGGGTACACAGAATCCATGCTCCAGTGAGATGACTTAACCCTGGATCTACATGAGATTTTATTTCATCTTTCCAAAAATATTTTGAGGTAGTTATCATTTTATAGATGAAAAACAAAAACAAAGAACTCCCTGAAGCTCAGATAAGGTAATTTACCTGCCTAAAGTCATACAGCTAGTAACTGATGGGTATAGGATTGGGATAAAGGTCAGTTTGACAACAAAGCCATGTGTGCTTTTTAACCTACTAACTTTTCAAGAGTTCCTAAGGCATGTAATTAGACATGGGCCATCTACTTGGGATTCTCAAGAATCATGCTGGCCACCACCTTCTACCTCTTGACTACTAAATCATGGAGGGTTAGTCCTCAACCAGTACAACCTAAACATTAGGGGAGATCAGAACTTTGAATATCTGCTCAAGCTAGCTCTAAATGGCCAAACAACTGTATCTAAAGAGCCCCAAGTTTGTCTCCACATAAAAGCTTAAACCTGGTGTATAGGCTAACCCTTGAAAGAAGCACAAAACTAATGACACCAAAAGGCTCAGTGCTTGACTGTTGAATCTAGAGATCATTTATAAATCCGCCACATGTTGTAAATCTGACTGTAAGCTGTTCAAAGTTAGTTACTCTTGAAGATGAAAAATTTACCAGTCTATCAAAATATTTGACCAGCCTTGGTTAGCACCTCAGTGACAATAAAGGAACTAAAATCCAAACTATTATTTTTCTAGGTTGCACTCATGGCACTGACAATAATATCTCCTCTGTCTTCTGAATTCTTCCCACACGTATTACTTTTGATCTTCAAAGGTACAAGGTAGTAAGTGAAATAGTACACAGAGTACAAGCAGTTCTCTACAAGTGGCTTTTTCAGAAGCTTTAATTTTTTCTTGCCTTTCTTGGTTTTCACAGTAATGACTGGAATAAAACAGGGATGCTTTTCAGTGATAGAATTAAGACCTCTCTTCAGAGTAAATCCTTCTTTACTTTGCCTCTTTCAAGTGCATGAAAAGAGCTGCTAGATACGTTTATTTAATGACTTGGAATACGTCATGTTAACTCAAGGAAGAAGCAAAGTGCCTGAAAAGCCAGGATAAACTGTGCATAACTTTTTTTTACCCTCACAAAATCTAGTTCCAATAAAAACCATCTTTACTGCCTGAGGCTAATGTGTAAGTTAGTGAGAGATTACGGTCTGGTTTTTATAGCATTTTATGTAGTATTTGACAATCCATAGGGACCTTGTCTGTTAGCCCTTTACAAATATAAAATGTAATTTTAAATTTCACTTCATCATGGTAATAGGCTATATAAGCTTGCTTTCTAAAGCCTACAGACCATCCTGTCACCTCAGGAAGCCTCAAACAACCTGACTAAATCACCTCTTGGTGACTCGTTGCACTCTGCCCACTCTTTTGAAAATATATAAATCCTAATTATTTTTAAAGCCCTTTAAAAATGAGCAGTTTTTATGTACACACTCAGGTTAAGTGTGCACATATGCGCGCGCGCACACACACACACACACACACACACACACACACACACACACAAATACATGCCCCAAATAGGCAGGAAGGCATTCTTTGTCTTTGAAGGACTGTATTTCTTTCTTATGTATATTTTCTCCTATGCTCTTCTTTCCCATTGGCAGTAATGTCTCTTTAATGGAGAAGCTTGGTGTAGGCAGGCAGCTAATCAGCCAGATCCCTAACAGGAAAATAAAATAGTGACAATCACTTATAGTGTGATCCTAAGGTATGTACGGTATACTACTGAGGCACACAACCATCTCAAGTAGTAGGTGATTTTGTTGGTCAGTTAGTAAATCGATGAAACTTTTTTTTTTTTTTTTTTGAGATGGAGTTTCGCTCTTGTTACCCAGGCTGGAGTGCAATGGCGCAATCTCGGCTCACCGCCACCTCCGCCTCCTGGGTTCAGGCAATTCTCCTGCCTCAGCCTCCTGAGTAGCTGGGATTACAGGCACGCACCACGATACCCAGCTAATTTTTTGTATTTTTAGTAGAGATGGGGTTTCACAATGTTGACCAGCATGGTCTCGATCTCTTGACCTCGTAATCCACCCACCTCGGCCTCCCAAAGTGCTAGGATTACAGGCTTGAGCCACCGCGCCCGGCCCTGATGAAACTATTTTTAATAACATTTTGTAAATGAGGGAAGAGAGGTTCAGAGAAATTGACTTGTTCGAGATCTCAAGGCCAATACTTAGCAAGAGGTGACACAGGGTCTTCTAGTATTTAGTTTATCCCTACAATATACCTATCTGCCATCAAAATTGTTAAGTAACTTCCATACCTCCTAAACAGGTTATATCTTGTCCCTATTGGAGTTGTCATTTAACTAGATGCCATATTTAATCAGAACATGGTCATTGCTATTAACGGTTAATATGAGAGTACTTATTATTTCCTATAGTGTGATACTTTATGCTGGGCACTGTCATAGCACTTCCACTGTATGGGCTTAGCAATAAGATTGATGTGCCCTTTGCAACTCCCATCGTTCCCAGGCCAAGGTCTAGGATTGCAGTGCTCTCAGGCTAGACTCCTCCCAGGAGCCTGTGAACGCCACAATCAATCCCACAGCTCAGAAAAGCCATTTTAGAGATGGGCCACATTATGTAATCTTGAAACCTGGGGTTACTAATCCAGTGGTTGCTCCATCTTAATACCACAATTTCCTGGACTATCTGCTGTGAATCTAATTTTACCAGTTTACAGACTGTACTAGTAGAAGCCCACTCTAGCTAGTCAACATAATTTTTAGAGTGTCAATACCTCAAAACCTATCTTAAGCTGTTCCAAAATCTCAACAACAGAGTTCTAATACACATCTAATGGGCTGATGGACAGAACCCTCTCTCTTTTTTTTTCTAATTTGCTTCTTTGAATGTGAATGCATTATAACTCGCAGCTGAATACTTCCATAAAGATAATTACATATGGCAAGACAGAAAAACTTTTTGAAAAAAAAAAGACATTCCCTTGAATATGTGCCTGAATTCATTTACAACTGTTGCTGCTTTAAACACTTCAGGCAGAATAAGTGGATGGCACTAAACAGCTTAGCTGCAATTATTATGGAATGTCTGAGGTATAATTTCCCCTGCGGTTTTGTTAGGCGTACAAAATTCATAATTCTGATTTGTGGCAGGTACTTATTACCCATCACAGGTGGGGATATGCAAATATTATTCTAGTAGGGGTGAACAGCCTTTATTTCCGTATTCAGCTATTAACGAGATTTGTGAGTCTGGTACTCTGGGGCCATTTAATTAATTAGATGGTACAGATAAAATATAAATTGTTTTGTAGGCTACACAATTCCTGTCCTAGGAGGTGTAAAACTGAAGCTAAACGAACTTAGTGTAGATTGATTTGTTGATTTTTATATAGCTCCCGGTAAATGTAAATCCTGCTTATTATTTTACTGTATTAATTCCACGCATAATCCTCACATTCTCTGAGTTTCATTAAAATAGATGTGTGTATTTAACTATTTTGTTAAGTGACTTTATCACTCGATCTCCATGTCTGTGGTCATAAGCCCTCTACTATACATGGAATGAATGAGTCTACAGCAGATCTTTCAAATATTTATCATGTTCTTAAGTAAGAAGTTTGCTGTTAATTTATAATGTTATCTATGTGGAAATAATATACACCATGATAAACCCTGTGGAATTGTATGACATTTAATGAGTTTTTTGGGATTAGCCAAGAAATAATGCAACCTATACAAATACATCCACATAAGGAGAATGTTTCTCATGCATTCGATACCTCAGGGAGATAAGTTTACAGTTATATGATCAATGGCAAATAAGTTTAACTTTTCTTTGTCTTCATATGCTTGGCATTTTGTGCCTAGCAGGACCATGACAAGAAAAATTTGGAAACTTCCACTGCTAACAGGGAAAAAGGCGCTGTGAGTAATTAGTGATGTCTGCCATGGGTGTGTCATCAAAGAGTGTTACTCTTTGTGCTAGGTATTTGCCATCCTTTGTTCATATCTTTGATGACAACTCAATTAAAAGCCTTTAATCAGACCGATGACATCCTTAATTTGACAATTAAGAACAAAATTGTGCATATTTCATTTCATTCAGAAGAAACTTGATTCTTAAAGTTATTAAATTGCTTCACAAGTCCCATCTCCTAATAAAACTTGAACATATTTTCTTCAATTTTATTTTGAAGCTAGAAAGTAATTATGCAAATAAGTAGCTGAATTTTTTTCTAAGTTAAAGTTGTGCTTACCTTAAATTTTATTTTGGGGTAAAATACTAATAACTTTCTAAAACTGAAGTTTGGCTAAGCATAATAATTTCTCTTTGAGCACTATTTTCCATCTTCTTATAGCCTCCATGCATTCCCCATCTTTCTTCATTTTATAATGAAAAGCAAGTATATTTCTTAAAAGAAACATACTTTTAGCATCTTGGCTAAATAAAAAAAAGGGTATGTAAGAAACGGCAAGAGCTGAAGAACAATTTCCCAAAGGGACTTAATAACTACATTTAAAATAATTGCAAAAGCAGAAGCCCACACATCATGTTGACAATCTTGAATGCAAAGCAAAATACTTAAAGTGGAGACCTGAGAGCTTTGTGTTCCAGGCCAGCTTTTAGAAAATGTTTTCAAGGATCTTCTGTTAATCTCCACAAAAAGCCAGGAAGAAGTAAGCTTTATCAATTTAAGGACAGATTTATAAGGTGTTACAACCATGTATTCTCTATTTCCAAGGGAACAAATTAAATGAAAGGTGATAATTATTCAGATTCAAAACATGTTACAGAAGGCAAGATAAAAGTAAATAATTAGAAAAATATTATTAGTGGGAAAATATGCTGAATTAACAAGAGAATTATATACAAAAAGAATTGGCCAAGTCAATACTACTAATATATTTAAATGGTTTATATAGATGATAATGAGATGCCCTATTAATGGTGTGCTTTTATAAAGTGGAATTCTTTGAATTTGCAACACTGATAGTTAAAATAGCTAAAAATGATGGAACCTAAATTATAATTCTAGAAACAATTTGAAATCTATTACTGATCCAAATCTGGTTATATTTATAATAGGAAATATGTTATATTTATAATAGGAAAATCAAGAAAATAAAGGTGGAACAAGTGCACACTGTATTAACTGTGTGCTTGAACAATAAATTCTTACTTTCCTCTTTTATATTACACAATTATCTCAGAGATGTACTTAATATTTGTGTTACACAGGTTTTTCCAGAGTTCCAGGCCTTGGTAGCACAACCACTCTGCAGTTGAAATATTTGGTGATAAAGAAAGAACCACTTTCCTTTCAGCTCTTTGGAGCTGAATGTCACACATTGAAGGCATTTGATGTGTGGACAGAACATAATGAACAGATGTCCCTTGACGGTGGAACTTTTAGGTGGAGGTGAGGATCTGGACTTATCTTGCTGAGCTCAAAAAATAGTAAAACTGGGTGATGATACATGACTCTAGGCATTTGTCATGTACAACCAAAAGAGTAAACATTAATGCATGCAAACTAAGAAAACTAAAACATCAACCAGTATGTTGAAGGGCAAATTAATTAAACTGTTAACAAACATATGACATCTTTTCACTGAGAGATAAAGAGAGCTGACCTAGGTAACTTTGGAAGGCAATGTTTAGACTATAAAGCTAAACTTTAAATGTTTATTTTAAAAGGAAATAGAGAAACTGTAGAGTCAAGGACAAAAAAAGAACAGTAGGCCGGGGGTGATGGCTCACACCTTTAATCCCAGCACTTTGGGTGGCTGAGGTGAGGAAGCAACTTGAGCCCAGGAGTTAGGGACAAACCTGGCAACATGGTGAAACCTTATCTCTACAAAAAATATGGAAATTATCCAGGCATGGTTGCATGGATCTGTATTTTCAGATACTTAGAAGGCTGAGGTTGAAGAATCTGTTGAGTCTGGGAGGTTGAGGATGCAGTGAGCCATGACTGTGTTACTGTACTCCAGCCTGGGTGACAGAGTGAGGCCCTGTCTGAATTAAAAAAAGGAACTGTATGTAAACACTGTACTGTTTTTGTTTTTGTTTATTTTTCTCATGGAGGTAAAGTTACCCCTTCTGAAAAGCTAATATATGTACTGGAGTTAGATAAATAAGCAAAAGGAAGATGGATATTGGGTGCCAGCTTCCTCACTGTTGGAGAATAAAGTTATAGATGGGCAAGAGGAGAAGGCTAAAATAAACTCTATCGTGCTGGATCAGAGTTGGACATATCTGTGTGAACTTATTTTTAGCTTACTATAGATACATATGGATAGATACAGAAAGAACCATAGATATTTATATACACATAAATTAGTGTGTATAAATGTATGTACTATATATATAAACTATAGATATGCATGTACACATAAGTTAGTATACATGATAGTTATGTTGGTTAAGAGGTCCTAGAAGCAAGGAGAATCCGGTGGCAGTGAGCACAGACGGCACCTAGATTTTGGTTTCTAAATACCATTTTACCCAAATAGACCAGGGCTCTTTGAAGAAATGATTGATTCTAGGGTTAGGGCAAGAAAAATACAAAATGAACCCAGAATATCTTACAGTGGCAAAAAGTGAGAAAGTGCTCAAAAAAACCACAAACAAACAACAAACAAACAAACAACAAAACCCCAAAGATAGGGATGTGTCAAAGGGACACAGAAGCCAATTGAAAGAATTTCCAATGGCAAAAACTGGCACAATTTCAACCAAAGAATAAATAATGTAATAGAAAATAAATATTACAAATCTATTTGGATATAAATAAATGACAAGAAATCATCGTTACTCAAGAACTGCAAATAATCAAGCTTAGTTATCCCAAATAAGTTCTATAAGAGATGAAACTTAGTCTTCCCTACCCCTTTTTCCAAGAATGGGCTAGACTTAGTGACTTAATTCCAAAGAATAGTGAATGGATACGAAAGAAGAGTACTATTACAGTGAAGAAAACTGGCAAGCACTACCTCAACCAAGTGATAAAGGTTAACCACTGATGTTATGTGCACATGAAGTGCCTGCTAATATGATGAGAGGAGGAGGGCACTTCACATCTGTGGTAGCCTTCTGAAAACTCATAACCCCAGTCTAATCATGAGAAAAACAGCAGATAAACCAAAACTGAAGGACACTTTACAAAATACCTGACCAATACCCCTCAAAACTATCAAGGTCATGAAAAGCAAGGAAACACTAAGAAACTGTAACACACCAGAGGACACTGGGGAGACATGCCAACTCAATGTGATGTGATACAATTGAACAATGATATAAATACTGTATTATTTTATCACAATTAGATTGGTCCTAGAACAAAAAAGGCACAGAGGATTCACACATCTTTTTGAAACCTCTTTACATATATAATATATTCATTTATTTTCATGTCATATACATTTTTATGATTGTTGTCAATTTTTGAAAATTTTTTTCAAGTACTTTCATAAATAAGCTGTAAGATTTCAGGGCATTGAAATAGTCTTGTGTGGTGATTATTCATTAATCCTCTTATAAGCATCTAAAATTTGAATTGTTCAACTTAGCCATTCCACAGTGTATATATACTTCAAAATATCGTATTGCACATGATAAATATATGTATATAATTTTATTTGTTAATTTAAAAACATTAAAAATTTTTGAATTGAAAAGCATTTGAAACATTCTGAGAAGCCATTTCTGTGTGACAGCAACAACTAAACTATAAGGAAGTGACTACACATCTTATTAATATATCTCCACAAGTTCAAACTGTTTCTTCAATCTTCCTATTCGAACTCAATACATTACCACAGAGATATTAATGCCTTCTTATGCCTAGGTAAATGAGTTGGGGGTAGAGGGTAAGCGATGTGGAGAGTCAGTAAGGAAAGAGATTGACTGTAGCTACAGCATTTGAACTTTTGCAAATTTGATGAAAATATATGACAATACAAAGATAATGCTAGGTCTCTTCCAAGCCCTAACATCTGAATCTGGTGATAGACAACAGGATTAAAATGTGGCCTTAAGGGTAGAGATGAAATTCTTTTTTTTTTTTTTGAGACGGAGTTTTGCTCTTGTTACCCAGGCTGGAGTGCAATGGCACGATCTCGGCTCACCGCAACCTCCGCCTCCTGGGTTCAGGCAATTCTCCCGCCTCAGCCTCCTGAGATGAAATTCTTCAGGCCTCAAACTTAAGCAGCAAGCTTCATGCAGATAGCCAATCACTGGCAACTCAGCACTGGCCTAGTCAAATGGTAATGTGCACCTTACTTGTTTTCCTTGTATATGTTGATTACTTGTATGCCTTTCCCTTAGGAACACAGAAGTGAGAGAGGAAGAGAGGTGAGCTGAGAAGTGAAATTCAGGAAAAGATTTGAGCAGACTTCTCAGCCATAAAAAAATCAAATATTTATTTTAAAAATGATTATGTAACATATCTGTGTTCTAGGTACTACTCCAAGAGCTCTATAAGTATTAATTCATGTATTCAAAACAACTCAATGGGTTAATATCATTATCACTCCATTTTTTCAGATGAGAAAACTGGGTCATAGAGAGATTAATTTGCCCAATTCACAAAGCAAGTGTTAGAGCCAGAATTTAAAGATTATAAACTTTACCCTTACCTTGTACATTTTTTAAAAAAGACAGAAAGGGAAAAATAAAGGAGATATGAATAAAACAGAGTAGCAGTTGCAAAGTGATGACAGGCTGATGGAGCCTGACCCTCTGATTTGTCTACTAGTCAGTAAATTCACATTGGAATTTGAATACCTTTAGGAGGGTCATGCGTTTCAGTCTGGTGAGTCTCCACAACTTTTGATGCAGTGCCCTGCCACTTGACATAGTCATATTACTTGTCTGTCCTCTGAAAGTGTTTCAGCTTCATACAAAGAAAGAGAAACTAGAGTCTGATACGTGGGGAGAAGGAGAAAATATGGAAAAACATGTAGATGACATAGATGAGAAGAGGTGACAGAGAAGCCCTGAGCTAAGTGACCCACCATGCATCTTTATCAACTAATAGAAGTTACACTGAGAAAAAAAGTTTTCAAATCCTTACATTGCTTTCTCTTAAAATATGGGTGGGAAGAAGGGAGAGGAAACCAAGGATGCATTCTGTTCTCCTCTCCTCTTGCTCAGTTTAGCCTCATTCTACAGATACTATAGATGCAGATCCAGAACAGAAATAATTCCCTCCAACCTTTATCCAATTCTCTCTGGGACTCTCATCCAGGCTTTAGACCAATTGGGTCCTTTTGTGTTTTGGACCAACCTACATCCATCTGGAAAGGATTCTCTGAGCCACAATTAGTAATTCTCTGCTATGAAATCAAGTCTTCTTCCAAATAAAATAGAACATAGTCCAGGCTTCAGTCTGCTAGAGCAGATCTTCCCTTAGTGGCAAACAGTACTACCTTTAAGGCCCATCCAAACTGGAGCATGTGAAGGGCGAGAAACAAAAATAAGTTAAAACGAACATTTAAAATACCTAGTACTCTAGGCTCCATATCCACATTCAAACATGAAGAAATCCCGGTCTTGGACATATACATATTTGGCATGAGAACTTGGATTGCTTCTTTTACTGATGTTTATTCAGTCTTTCGAAATGACAAATACGAGAAAGACTTGGTAAATGAGTTTATTTTGGAGATTTGTTAAGAGCCCGCTCACTGCTGGAACAGTGTATACAGAAAAAATATAAAATCATTAACACTCACTCCAAAAATACGCAACTCTCAGCACTGACACCCTTAACAAAGCTGCTAAAGAAAAGGCAAGTGGGAAAGTTTGCCTTTTGACCACATTCTGAGGATAGGCAAAGCAGGAGTCAACTTAAAGAATAAGGGGATGTTCACCAAGCACTAAGTGACCCTTTTCATAGGCTTACTAGAAAAGCCAAGTTAAAAATCTTCTGAAAAAGCCACACATGAAAATTGAAATCCTAGCTAAATCAGTGTTGTTCTGCCTTCTATCAATTTTAGCACAATCTCCCAATTTCCTCAATATCTTCTGAAAAACTAGAATAACAGAATATTATAAGGCATTCTGTTGGGTCATGACAAAAATAACTACTTGTTAATAAAGAAAATAGTTGTGACCCACTTGCCCTGCCCTAAGTGGACAGCTTGAGAATGAACACCAATCTGGTTGCTGCAAAAAGTATTTTCACTCACTCGATTCCTCTTTAACTGGTCGTTTTCTCCCTCCTAGACTCCTATGTTAGATTTAGATTAACACAAAAGAATTAGATTTTGTATGAACACAGCATTTATATAGATCCCATCCCTTTCATAAATACCTTCAAATTGTACTCCCAATATTAATGTATGATGATCTTCTCAAACAACTGACTTTTTAAAAAAAGAAATAAAACCAACATTGACACATCATTATCACCCAAAGTTTATAGTTTACATTAGGGTTAGTCTTGATGTTCTTCATTATATAGGTGTAGTCAAATGTCTAATGACATACATGTATCCATCATTGTAGTATCATATTAATATTTTAACTCCCCTAAAAATAGTCTATGTATTTATCTATCCCTCTTCCCCAAAACCCTGGCAACCACTGGTCTTTTTACTGTTGCTGTAATTTTGCCTTTTTCAGAATGTCATAAAATTGGACTCATATCATCTATAGCCTTTTCAGGTTGTCTCCTTTTACTTAGTGATATGTGCTTAAGGTTCCTCCATATATTTTCATATCCTGACAGCTCCTTTCTTTTTACTGCTGAGTAGTATCTCATAACCTGGATATACCACAGTTTATCCATTAACCTATGGATAGGTACTGCAGTTGCTTCCAAGTGTTGGCAATTATGAATAAAGCTGCTATAAATATTTGTGTTCATGTTTCTGGGTAGATAGAAGTTTTTAACACATTTGGATAAATTCTAAGAAGTACAATTTTTTGCTTTTATGGTGTGTGTGTGTTTAGTTTTATAAGAACTTGCGTTCCAAAGTGGCTATACCATTTTGCATTTCCCAAGCAAAGAATGAGAGTTCACATTGCTTCACATCTTTACCAGGATTTGTTTTTATGGGTGTTCTGAATTTTAACCACCCTAATAGGTGTGTAGTGATATGTCTTTATTATTTTAATTTGTAATTCCTTAATGAAAAATGATGTTGGGCATGTTTTCATATACTTTTGTCATTATTATATCTTCTCTGGTGATGTGTCCATTCATGTCTTTCACATATTTTTAAATCAAGTTGCTTTCTTACACTTGAATCGTAAGAGTTCTTTGTATATTTGGAATATCAGTTTTCTATCAAATATATCTTCTACAAATATTCACTCCCAGTCTTGGTTTTCCTTTTCCTCTTCTTGACAGTGTCTTTCATAGAGCAGAAGTTTTTAATAGTGAAGTCCAGCTCATCAATTACATCTTTTATGGGCTTTATTTTTGGTGATGCCTCTAAAAAGTCATTACTGTGCCCAAGGTCATCTAGATTTTTCTCTTGCATTTTCTTTTAGGAGTTTTACATGTATAGTACATATAGATGTGTATATATATATGTATATATATAATATTATATTTAGGTTTATGTATTTATCTAGGTTTATGGCATTTTGAGTTAATTTTTGTTATGGTTGTAATCCTGTCTCTAGATTTTTTTTTCATGTGAATGTCCAATAGTCTCAGTATCATTTGTTAAACAGATTATCTTTTGTCCATTATATTCATCTTTTTTCTTTTCAGAGTCTAGCTTTGTTATCAGGCTGGAGTTCAGCAGCACTATCTCAGCTCACTGCAACCTTCATCTCCCCAGTTCAAGTGATTTTCCAGCCTCAGCCTCCTGAGTAGCTGGGATTATAGGCACGCGCTGCCACGCCCAGCTAATTTTTGTATTTTTAGCAGAGACAGAGTTTTATCATGTTGGCAGGAGCATCTTGATCTCCTGATCCACCCACCTCAGCCTCCCAAAGTGCTGGGATTATAGGTGTGAGCCTCTGCTCCCGGCCTATATTTGTCTTTGTAAAAGATTAGTTAACTATGTTTAAGTGGGTTTATTTCTGGGCTTCTTATTCTTTTCAATTGATCTATTTGCCTGTTTATTTGTCAACACCACGTCTTGATTATGTAGTATTATGGTATGTCTTGAAGTTGGTAGTGTCAGTCCTCTGACTTTTTTCTTCTTCAATATAGTGTTGGCTATTCTAGCTCTTTTGTTTCTCCATATAAACTTCAGGATCATTTTGATGATATCCACAAAATAAGTTGCTGTTATTTTGATTGGATTGCATTGAATCTGTACATCAAGTTAGAAAAAAACCGACATCCTGACAATATTGATTCTTTCTATTCATGGATACAGAATTTATCTCATTTAGTTTTTTAAAAATTTATGTCAATAGAGATTTGTAGTTTTCCTTGTAAAGATCTTGTACTTTTCTTAGACTTTTACCTAAATGTTTTATTTTATAGTGCTAATGTAAATATGTTTTCTATTTTAAATTTCACTTGTTCATTGCTTGTATATAGAAAAGAGATCAACTTTTGCACATTAACCTTGTACCCTGCAGCTTTGCTCTCATTGCTATTATTTTCTTCTGTTTACTTTGTATTCAATTGGCTCTTCTTTTTCTAGTTTCCTAAAGTAGATATTGAGATAATTTTAGATCTTTCTTATTTTCTCATGTATGCATTCAATGCTATACATTTCCCCTTGAACACTCTTTTTGGTGCATCCCACCAGTTTTGTTGAACTGCAATTTCATTTAATTTTGTTCGAAAAATTTTAAAAATTTCTCTTTACTCATGCATGGTTTAGGTGTATGTTGTTTGATCCCTGAATATTTGGGAATTTTCAAGCTATCTCTCTGTTATTATTTCTAGTTTTGTTTACTGTGTTGTAAGAGAAGACAAGGTGCTATTTATTTGCCTTACCTCTTCATTCTTAACAAGTTGTAACATCCCATTCATTATTCTCACTCCTAGTTGTAGAGTTGCATCACATTCCAGGTAAAGTCATTCTTTGTCCCAAGTCCCCTATTCAGTTACTTCTCTGCTGTGAACTTTCCTTAAGTCCCCATTTTATTTTTCACATGTTTTCTTCAAAGTGAATGTTAACATAAAAAAATAATAAGAGAAAGAAGAACTCAAGAGGATGTATTGAAGTTGTTGCAGTCACTTTAGCTATGGGACTGACACCACTGACCAGGAGGGACATAGATTAGTAGTTCCCAAAATCATTTATTTCTTTTCCAGACTGAATTAAGTAAGCAAATATATTTGTCAGCATACTTTTTGTTTCATGATCACAAAGCCTGTGCCATTCTGAAAATGTCTTATCACTTTTATTTGAGAGGAAATAAAAAAAACAAAAGGCTGTGAATTATTTTAAGTACCTAAAGCTCATGGAGGGAAAATTCTATTCCTAAACTCTGGTAGATTTCTGCCTAAGTTGAATTTAGCCACACAGTTGGTCCTATTACTTTTTGAACAGAGCTAATGCAAAGGTATCCAGCCTTTGTTTCAATCAGATACAGTCTGATATGGTTTGGTGGTGTCACCACCCAAATCTCATCTTGAATTGTAGTTCCCATAATCCCCACATGTCACAGCTGGGACCTGGTGGAGGTAATTAAATCATGGGTGTGGTTACCCCTGTGCTGCTGTTCCCGTGCTAGTGAGTGAGTTCTCACAAGATCTGATGGTTTTATAAGGGGCTTTTCCCCCTTTTGCTCATTCTTCTTCTTGCTGCTGCCATGTGAAGAAGGACATGATTGCATCCCCTTCCACCATGACTGTAGTTTCCTGAGGCCTCCCCAGTCATGGGGAACTGTGAGCCAATTAAACCTCTTTCTTTTAAGGATTACCCAGTCTTAGGTATGTGTTTATTAGCAGTATGAGAATGGACTAATACACAGTCTGATGTGTTGCTACACTCTGAGCCCCATTGGAAAAATTATTGCTAAAGCAGAAAAGCCTCAGTTTGTTAGACCTAGTAGATTTCTGTGAAAAAGAGTATATCTTAAAGAAATCGTATTCTACCATTGAATACTTCATCACTATGTGGATTTCGATGAACTATGGCTCAAACCATATTTACAAAATATAACAATCTTTACAGAAAAACTAAAAAATCTGCTTTAAGATAAATAGCATTTCAAATAAAGCCAGCCTATGGAATCAGCCCACTACAGATAACTGTATTCAAGCACTTAGCACTTAAGTACATCTCTGTATATGCACCAAATCTGACTAAATAAACAGATCCCATCTCATACATAAGGACATAGAGTAGTAAATTATACTACTTATCTTTTGATAACTGGGTTCAAATTTCATAATACTTTCTATATAGGAGATATTTAGATCAGCTCTAAAAATATTGTTTTTTCTTGTCATAGGCCTCATCTTGGGAAAGAGAGAAGAGATTAAAGGCTTAATATAATTCTGACTTTAAGAAGACATGGTTGAGTTACTTTTGTTTGACTTTTTAAAAGGCAATTTCTATACCATATTTATCATAGTGCATTATTGTTAGTGCCTTAGAGAGAGGATTAATTAGAGAGAATGTGAATTCTTTCAGGGAAAAACAGTGTTTTAATTATCTGAATATCTTCAGTATCTAGTATAGTATCTGACATGTAGATATTAGAAATATTTAATTATATCAGACATGTTGTGAAGAATGCAAATTATAGCGTGGGGAAACACCCAAACACTCGAATTGTTGTCTACCCATTGTGACAACAGTAAGTGCTTACAGATTTCAAATGAGAAAAGCCTGCATTCTGACCCTCGTCTCATTCTGCGGGCTCCAGGACATGTTCATTTCCACTTGAATAAAAATGAGAAAAAGCAACATTAGTAATTGTACCACTTTTTGATTTTATGTATATTTTGGCAGGTTACCATTAAAAAGTCACAATGTCCTTCTCCTTTTTATCTTCCAAACTCTATCTTTTTTTTTTTCTGGGAGATTTCTTACCCCTTCGCAAACTGAAATCATTGCTTTTTCAATGGTTTTCTAATATTTCCTGAAAAAACTTGCACTCGAAAAACTTGCACTTTCTTTAATATTTTAGAAATGAATCAATAAATAATAATTTTTTAAATTTTTATAGAACATACAAATCTCTGTCTGTTTGTTTAATACTTAAATTTACAGTCAACTCCGTTCTTCACTTACTTTGCTGGGTACCAGTCTGATGGCACAAGCATCCCTGAAGTCCTTACTGAAGATGAGTTGCATTATATGTAAATAATATGCAGAAAAATACAGAAGAATTATTAGAGTCTAATATAAAGACTCCCTTTTTATTAAAATCTACCAACCTCCTTCAGGATGTTTATTCAGCACTTTCTCAATGTAAAGGCACATCCTCAGTGTTTTAATCCTGTGTTGTCAGGGTTTCCATTCAAAATTCACTGTTGCCCCTTTCCCTGCTGGACCTCTGATCTTTGCATGTGGCTTCCTTGCAGTAATCCCCATATGTCAGGCCACAGTGCACTGACCTCTTCGTGTGATCCTCTGGGAGGATCTCATCCACATTCATGGTTTTAACCATGCCTCATATATTGATGACACCCTACCCATCCAGGATTGACCTTTCTATCAGCTTAGTCTTGTATCCAATGGTTTGCTGAACAGCTAAGCTACTCACAATCACAAAGAAACTGTATATCCTCTGAAAGATATACACCAGGCTTTAACATTGGTTACCCCAAGGTGATGAAAGTGAAGAAAGACAGGGAGGTTAGCTTTGCCTTTCTATATTGTTTTCTATTTTATTTTATATAACAAATGTTTGTGTTGTACGTTTGTTATTTTGTATTTTGGTATTTACTAAATAAAAACAAAGAAGAAGGGGCAGGAGAAATGTGCTCTACGCCTTGCCTCTCTGCCTCCAATTTAGTTCTTCTGAAATCTGTGCTTCATAAAGGTGATCTTTCTAAAATGGAAATCTAACAGTTCTGCTCTTCTCCGTAAAGCTAATGCTCTCTTGACTAAAGGATAACATCTAAAATCCCCTAATGTGGCATATTTCCCGTTCTTTGATTCAGCCAAATTTTATCTTTCAATTCCAGTTTTGCCTTGATTTGATACTACAGCACTATTAACTTACTGAAATTCCTACCCACACCATACCATGACTTGTCTCCATGCCTTTGCTTATGTTTTCTCTCCGCTAAATAGGAATTATTCTTTAGACTCAGCTGAGATGTCTTTTCTCTTAGAAGTCTTCTGTGACACTAATCCCCAATATCCAAGTTGGGGTGGATGTACCATCTCTTTATTCCCACAATACCCTAATGCAATAGTTGTCATAAGTGGTTCACAGATTTGGGGGGATTCCTAAGTCCTTTCTAGGGCTCCACAAATTCAAATTATTTTTGTTCTACTACTAAGATGATATGTGCCTTGTTCACTGTGTTGAAATTGGTTATTTGGCACACATTTTTCTGTGAATAAATGAAATCTGGCTGTCACTTCAAGAAAAACAGCTAATATTCTTTGTTGTTATAAAAAAAATTAAACTTTTAAAAGGAAATTAGAATTTTGGAAAGCTTTTATCAGTCATTATGAGCTTGATATTATATAATAGAATTTATCAACGTGTATATGATTTATATAACTCTATGAACCAATATCTTTTAAATTATCAATTACAATGTTATATAATTATGCATGGCTAAAAGATCCACCCTATATGTAAGATATATCAATGAGTTGTTATGTATAATATGAAAATTTATTAATATTACTTTAGAGTTCCCTTTGATACTAACATTTTAGAAATAACTTGAATTTTGGTGTAGTTAAAATAATTACCTTAAAAGGCTATTAAAATTCTCTTCCCTTTACTAAATATGTACTTACAGGAAGTGATGTATTTTTCTTTCTTTTTTTTTTTTTTGAGACGGAGTTTCACACATGTTACCCAGGCTGGAGTGCAATGGTGCGATCTCGGCTCACCGCAACCTCCGCCTCCTGGGTTCAGGCAATTCTCCTGCCTCAGCCTCCTGAGTAGCTGGGATTACAGGCATGCGCCACCATGCCCAGCTAATTTTTTGTAGTTTTAGTAGAGATGGGGTTTCATCATGTTGACCAGGATGGTCGTGATGTATTTTTCATATATAACAACCCAAACTACATATTACAATAAATTAAAAATAGAAGCACATACGAAAATCCATGTACCTTCTACTAAGATGGATATTAAGTAGATTTGCAAATATTTAAAACAATGTCATTCTCCTAAGATTTGTGTTTTGGAAAATCTAGCTATATTTCACAGAAGAATGTTATTTTAACATGTAAAAGGTTTACTGTACTTTAAAATAAATTCATAAATATTTTGAAATACCACATGTTACATTTTTAATAGAGTAAATATTGATAAATTTAACACATATAAGTAAAAGCCCTCCAAGGTCCTCAATAATTTGTAAGCATTAAAAGGGTCCTAGGATTTTAAAAATAGTTTGAGAACTGCTTTCCTAATGCATGTCTCAGTTATTACATGCCACACGGCCTTATAAATATGTTGATGCGTCTGTCTCTGTAATCCTACACTTAGATCCTTGAAGACTGGGCTGTCTTTAATTATTCAATATTCGAGGAGGTTTTACAGGGAAGGAAAATATGAGTGTTCCCTTTGTCATTTAATGTTCAATATATTGCAACATCTAAAATATAAAACTATGAAAACTCATTTTTCTTAAACATTCAAATATTAGTTATGATTCTCACTAATTTCTCTCAATTAATTTATATGGCAATTATAATTTTGAAACACCTTACCAACAAAGACATACATAAATGCAGTAATACTAAATTTGTAGCATTTACATTTAACTTCTAGTCTAAAAGAATCAACTCCATAGACTTACTTTATTCCCTATTTCTATACCAGATTTTGTACATTCTCAAATTATTTTCATGCTGATTTTGATATCTTCCTGTGGTTTCAGAAAATCAATCATATATTGATTTCTTTCTGGAATGTTATTGATTATTCTAGATTTCCCTCCCCTCAGAACAGCAGATGTTTCAGAATCAAGTTATCAATCAGTTACTGAAAATCTTCTCTCAGCCCCCAGTACAAGGGAATTAAACCACAGCGATATATAATTTGGCTGAGCTCTTTTTAACCATAATGTTTTCTTGTTTGATATTCTGATACCCCCTCTTTCTCACATATATTTTTATGTCTAGAAATTGTTGTCTTTCCAATAAATCACGTTTTAAAGAGCTTGCAATACTTAACACATTGAATTGTCTTTGAAATGAGGTAACTTTGTTTAATATTATTAACTCTATTATTTTTATTAATAATAATAATTCAAAAGATCCATCCAGTATTTTCTTTTTTTTTTTTTTTTGAGACGGAGTTTCGCTCTTGTTACCCAGGCTGGAGTGCAATGGCGCGATCTCGGCTCACTGCAACCTCCGTCTCCTGGGTTCAGGCAATTCTCCTGCCTCAGCCTCCTGAGTAGCTGGGATTACAGGCACGCGCCACCATGCCCAGCTAATTTTTTGTATTTTTAGTAGAGACGGGGTTTCACCATGTTGACCAGGATGGTCTCGATCTCTTGACCTCGTGATCCACCCGCCTCGGCCTCCCAAAGTGCTGGGATTACAGGCTTGAGCCACCGCGCCCGGCCGACCCATCCAGTATTTTCATCAACTAGGAGATGAAGGACTGAAACTGTACTCTAACTCTCATCGTTAGTTCTCTAACTCATCAAAAATTTGAAATAGTATATTCTTTCCACTGAGATTTTATGTGTAGCCATATATGTTATAAACAGTTGGAGCCAGTTTCAATAGGGTTCTTATAAGTGACTATCACTGTTCACCATTCCTTCTTATTCTTGGTTATGTGGCTACATTTTCCAGAATGACTTGAGTTACACCCAGATAAACTTGGCAAACAAGCATAGAATAAATGTAAAACTCCCAAACGATATACCAACAACTTGTTTATTCACATTTGTAAAAACGATATACCTCTTACTGTTAATTCACCCTTCTTTTTTATTTTAATTACCTTTGAAACCCTGTCTTCACTTGAATTCCAGGATAACACTTTCATGGTTCTTCTTGATCACCTTTCTTCGTCTACTTTGTTAGCTCTTTCCTCCTTTCCTACTCATATCCTCAATCTGGGCATTCACATGTCCAATGTATACACACACATAGACGTTAATGACTAATACATTTCTGTCATCAACCCAGTCTTCCCAGAATTCTAGCCTCATGTAACCACTGCCCACGCAATAGCTCCTCTTGAATGTCTAATAGGCAACTAACATTTAATATGCTCAGCTCTGTGCTTCTGCTCTTTATCACTAAACCTGCTTCTCTTCCAAATTCCATAAATGCCAACTCCATTCTTGCAGCTCTTTACACAACAATTATGGCAACACTCTTGATACCTTTTTCTCAGACTCCATAGCAATCTTTCAGAAAATCTTGTTCATGTTAACTTGGAAATATATGCAGAATCTGATTTCTTCTCAAGCTCACGATTTTGCTCGTAGATTATTGCAGTGGCCTCCCACATAGCAATCTCACTTCTACTCTTGCCCCACCTGCAATCCATTGTCCCCACAGCTGCAAATGGCTGCTTCTTTCACCCAAAAGAAATCCAAACTCTCTCCAGTGGCAAAACAAACAAACAAACAAACAACAAAAATGAAAACCTCTACACAATTCTATTTCCTGGAAATATCTGACCTCATCTCCAACATTCTTTTTTCTTTACACTATCCTTTTCCCAAAGAACCTTCTGGTTCTCTTTCTTTTCTTCACAGCTTCTCTCTACCATTTATTGCCCACCTTCCTCATTTATTTCTCTCTGTAGTACTCAGCACTATTGAGATGCAACATTTTGCTTATTTATTCATTTTTTTTCTCTACACTAGAACGCTAGCTCTAGCAACTGCCCATAGTAGATACTTAATAAATATAGGGTGAAGGACTGAATTAAATACAATACATATCAAATATGAATATCAATAAGAATTTTTTGTTTTTCATATATCTAATGTGTTCCAATTAACTGTATTATTGCTATACTTTTTAATACATGATAAAACTATTTCAACACGGCCATCTTAATATTTTTATTTATTTTATTTTATTTTGAGACACAGTCTCACTCTGTCTCACAGGCTGGAGTGCAGTGGCGCAATCTTGGCTCACTGAAACTTCTGTCTCCCAGGCTCAAGTGATTCTCCTGCCTTAGCCCCCTGAGTAGCTGGGACTACAGGTGAGTACCACCACAGCCAGCCAAGTTTTGTATTTTTAGTAGGGACGAGGTTTCAACATGTTGGCCAGGCTGGTCTTGAACTTCTGACCTCTGGTGATCCACCAGCCTCGGCCTCCCAAAGTGCTGGGATTATAGGCATGAGCCACCATGCCCAGCCCTGTAAAGCCTTTAGATTTTGAGTTTTTTTTCCTTTATAACTGCCTCTGTTACTTTTGAAAGTATTCCTGATGGATGGCAGAAGTAAAATTTCCAGGCCCTTTCTATTGTTCTCCTAATGCAAAGTATGGAATTAACTACATAGAAAATCTAACAGTCCTGATTTTCTATAGTGGAGACCAGTATGAGAGACTAAAATCATTATCTTAGGGGTGTCCTGAAAATTGGAAATGGGTGAAGTTTCAATACTACTGCTATTTCTACTGTTGGAGAGCTTTAGCAGTGTCAAGCTTTAAATAATATATTATTTTAAGGTCCTAATGTCACACTGGTATTTCTAATTTAACTGATTAGATTACTATGTCTTACTTTCCTTTATATGTAATTTCATTGTCTTTTTCTTACTTTGGCCATTTTTGTACCTTCAGAATCTAATCCAGTGGCAAATAAATAAATAAATGCTCAATAATCGATAAGTCAATTATTTTTACATAGAATAGTAAGATAAGATGGGAAGTTTTAAGGACCAGTGTGATGTAGGCCAAGTATTCCCATCAATGTAGTGTGTCGCTAACAAAAGTTCATTTCTTGGGGTAGTTTGGGAGGGTGCATGAGAAACTAGTTGAAAAGCCCAGGTATCCCCTGACATTTCTTCTTATCTAGTATGCTACAACATGCATTATTTTCTCCTTACAATAGAAATGGGGCCTCTAACAGAGCAGATTCTATGTGGTGCATATTTATCCACTTGTATTAAAATTTCACTCAGTATCAACTTTTTCTCTAAGGAATTCAAAGTGCTTTACACAGATTAG
The DNA here is from genome assembly GCF_009761245.1 of Sapajus apella. NCBI lineage: Eukaryota > Metazoa > Chordata > Mammalia > Primates > Cebidae > Sapajus > Sapajus apella. The sequence goes on along the minus strand of NW_022437004.1, from coordinate 9,169,750 downwards.
GAATGGTGACAAGTCACTTGCGAAGTAAATAATAAATCTTTGAAATAACATAGCAGTTACCATCAGTGGAGCCCAAAACACTTCAAATGATTTATCTCATTTATCTTCACAATATTCCTGTGAGAAAAGGCAAGTATTAGCTCCACTTTGAAGACCAGAAACTGTCACAAACTGGTCATGAAGTAAGTCAGGGGCAATAACAGACAACGAGTGAAAGATGGTGCATATGGGACCGGTTCTCTTCTCTTTGACCAACACACTGTCTGTAAGACTGCTGTTTTCTGCATAATGAGTTTCAGTAGAATAGTGCTTCCAAAGAACTGTAAAAATCATCTTACAATAAGTCTTACCAATAAGTCACTTATTTATCATTTACCTGGGGCGGTGACAACAGTTCCTTCTGAGTAAAATCCCTGTGCTGGAGATTGTGGGGTCTTACCAATTATTCGGTCAAATATGATAGGACCTGGTAACTTGCAGGTGTGAGCGTTCAGCAATTTGATCTATAGTGAATTCCCAACTTTTTAATTATTTCAATTCCTTTATTATTGAAGGTTTTACAAAGTCTTGTGCAAAGTTGCTTCTAAGGATTTATGAATATTTCTTCTGGATATCTAGATTGCCACATAACACTTTAAAACAATAAAAAATTCAGACAATTCTTTAAAATGTAGATGCCTTATGAGAAATAATTCATTTTTATATTTATTTCACCTAGACTTCCCTCCCAGTTTCTGGCAAAACCTTCTCACTTGCACATCTGAGATGGTTAAAGTTAGCACACTAGTCTCCTGACAACCGTGGACCTTAGGTGGCTGCACCAAGAAAACCTTGTCCAACTGTGAGTCAAGGGATTTTGATGCTTGTCATGAAATTCTTCCAAGAGCATCACAGATTTTCTAACTACCCTGGAATTGAATTAGAGTAAAATGGAAAACATTTATTTCAATATCTACAGGAAGTGTTTACTTTGAACTTTAACACTGAATGGGCTTCTATCTCCTGCTTACTACAAGAATGATAAGATCATTCTGTAAGAGATGCAAAGTTTTACATTGAAGCAATGAAACCAAGTTATTTTCAAAATCTCTCCTCCAGAGGATTTCAAGTGGGTTGAGGGAGAAGGTTCCATAAACCTCTAGAGTCCTTAGATATATTAGTTGAGGTTCCCCAGAGAAACAGAGCCAATAGAATAGATACGGATTGAGAGAAAGATATAGATAGATATAAATATATATAGATTATCTATGCCTCTTTCTATCTATATTTATTTATATCTCCCTCTCTATATATCTGTCTATATCTATCCTATTGGTTCTGTTTCTCAGTTCAATCGTGTGTGTGTGTGTGTGTGTGTGTGTGTACATGCACAATTTACAAAACGTAAAAGAACATTGCAATAAAGCTTCATTTATTGAATGCCTACTATGTGCTAGATATGTTAATTTCTAATGCACATTATTTAATTTAATCCTCACGGCAGCCCTACTTATTGTCAGCAGCTAATGAGTGGCGATGAGAACCTAGGTTTTCATTGTGAACAGGGACACAATTGCCTGATACCAAGAGTTAGCTCCATTCCCTTCCTATTTTACTTCTCTCTAATCATGTATATAAGAAGTGTTCTACACATTCTAATTAAGCCTAATGCCAAACTTTAATTTCAAAGTTAAGGCCGGGCACAGTGGCTCACACCTGTAATCCCAGCACTTTGGGAGGCTGAGGCGGGTGGATCACCTGAGATCAGGAGTCCGAGATCAGCCTGGCCAACATGGTGAAACCCTGTCTCTACTAACAATACAAAAAAAAAAAAAAAATCAGTCAGGCATGGTGGTGCGTGCTTGTAGTCCCAGCTACTTGGGAGGCTGAGGCACAAGAGTGACTTGAACCCGGACAGTGGAGGTTGCAGTGAGCTGAGATCACACCATTGCACTCCAGCCTGGGTGATGTAACGAGACGCTGTCTCAATTTTTTTAAAAAGTTGAAATTCCCATAGATAATGACACAAGTGTTTGATCACAAGATCCTCGCACTGAAGCAGGAGTAACAACTCCAACCGCACGGGGGCTGGGGTATTGTGTCATCATCAGCAACAATGATGCTGTTATCATTTCTGCTGGGGCAACTCTACCCTTGTAGGCTGCTGATGTCCCTCAGAATCTACTCCAAGGAACAGATTTTTACACTTGGAATATTTAAACTCAATGAGATGATGCACTTGTGGAGTTGAAATTATTCTCGTTTGTGTTTTCCTAGAGAAAGCTATTATTGATGAAAGCCTCAGAGGAATAGGGTGTAGGAATGATAGTGTCTTTTTCCTATGGGACATACAAAATTTTCCTTGCAGATGATGTTGAAGAAAAAACTCTACTTGATTGGTATTTAACCTGTGCTCAACAGTCATTCTAAAAATTATTGCCACCCATTGGGAAGACTAGCCTCAGCCATCAAATGGTCAAGGCATGCCTGAGAGGACTATCTATAGAAAAATAGCTATTTCATTAAAGGTTAAAGTTCCAAAAATACTAATATATCTCTGTGTTTAGATATTTATTCCTTTTTTTTTTTTTTTTTTGACAGAGTCCTTCCTGCTCTGTCACCAGGCTGGAGTGCAGTGGTGCCATCTTGGCTCACTGCAATCTCTGCCTCCTGGGTTCAAGGGATTCTCCTGCCTTAGCCTCCTGAGTAGCTGTGACTACAGGCATTCACCACCATGCCCAGCTAATTTTTGTATTTTTAGTAGAGACAGGGTTTTACCATGTTGGCTAGGATGGTTTCGATCCGGTGACCTCGTGATCCACTGACCTCGTGATCCACCCACCTTAGCCTATCAAAGTGCTGGGATTGCAGGAGTGAGTCACCATGTCCAGCCTAGACAGTTATTCTTACACAAGCAAAATGCAAGTCGTGAAATAGTCCTTTACCTAATTTCCTTTGCGATAGTGAAGACCTAGAAGTTTGGATATTCCAGGTGAGACAGAGGAGAGCAGAAAGGGATGTGTAAGAGGAGAGCAATCACAGAAATGGAAGAGAAAGTGAAACTCAGATTTCCTAACTTAAGCTAGGATATTATGGACAGGTATACCTAACAACTTTGTCTCTAAATCAGGACATTTTTTGATAAGCAAAAGCAATGAAGTGAGCCCTATTAACATTTAATGCTGTGCATTATACTGATGTTACACAAACATATTTCTTTGAGACTCTTCGATGAGATCTGGCTAGTGAAGCAATTAACTCCATTTCCTCATCTTAGGTAGTCAGATTTCCCTTTGGCTTTAAAACATATTTTAATTGGATACTATCTAGTTATTGCTCACATTTTATATTAGCAACTTATCTGTAAGGATTTTTATCATGGGTCACTTTTGCCTTTGTGGGAATACAAATGCTCATAGCTTCAATTTATTTTTTCCAATTTGTTACACAAATTGCATTTGTTGTTGGCAGTAGTAGTTCTTGTTATACAAAATGTTAATGTCAAAGAAGGCCTTTTATTGCATATTAAATGCATATGCAATAAAATCCTCAGTAATTCTGAACCCAGTTATCTCTGATTTGGCCAACTTACGCAGCTAAGAGCCAGTTGATGAGATACAAGCCATCTTTATCCTAATTTTGTGAGAGCTGTGAAAGGAAGGAGCAGTGTCCTTTTTTTTTTTTTTTTTTTTTTTTTTTTGGTAAAGATGGGATCTTGCCACGTTGCCCAAGCTGGTCTCAAACCCTTGGGCTCAAGTGATCCACCTGCTTCGGCCTCCCAAAGTGCTAAGATTATAGGCATGAGCCGCCATGCCTGACTAGAAGAGCGCTTTTAAAGAACAGAAGTCAAGTAATAGAGTCAACCTGAGTTCCTCCTTTTCATGTAAGATCCCACCCCTGTGCCTTTGCTCATGTTGTTTCTTTGCCTGAAATGTATTTGCTTTTATCTGTTCTTCCAAGTCCAATTCAACGTTACATCTCCTATGAAGCTTTCCCTAGTTGCAAATATCCTCTCCTGGATTTCCATTTCAATTTACCTATACTTGCTTAAAACATATCACTTTCTACTTTGCCTTGAAATTAATTATGCTCATTTCTTATAGCCCTATAATAACCTAGGTATTTCTTGAAGTGATTATTGTGTGTGTGTGTGTGTGTGTGTATGTACAAAATGCTTCAGTGCCTAAGCAGAGTGCCAAGCACATAGTAGAAACTCAACAAATGCTTTTTAACAAATGAATTAAAATGAGTATGAATTTAATTATACATATTAAGCAACAGTATAGTTTCAAGCAGGATTAACCAAATTTGTGCTGGTATTTCTTGATTAGATGTAAAAACATTTGTTTCAATCTCTAACAAATTATTTCTAGAAGTCAGAGACAGAACTTCACTGATTTTAGTTTAAACTAAAACTTATGCTTGATATACTGTCAATATAAATATAACAGTGAAGAACAGTGAAGTTAGATTCAAATTATATGATTTTGTAGTTTTTGAGATTTTACTCTTCAAGATATGTGATGTTAAGTGCAGTGTAAGAAAGGGTTATGATTAATATGATGAAAATTATAACTTAGCATATAACTTGAATAAAAGTAAAAAGTTCAAACAGAACATATGAAATTGTGTCTATGAATCAGGAGAATGATCTGTACCTTATTACTAAAAGTAAATCTCACTTTTACTGAGCCAGAGTGTTTTTGTATCTAGAGCTGGCATTAGGGAACTACTGAGATACAGAAAAAAAATGTGCCAGGACATAAACTCTTCTCATGATTTAAGGTATGTCAAAAGATGTAGCTACCTTCAAAAGAAATAAAGCCTACCATCACCAATATTTGCTGAAATCGGCTTATAATTGTTTGAGGGTCTGGGAGGCTGCTAAAGACTGCACCTGCCTCCCTGATTACAAGTTTCCACTTTCCATTTTAAAGAGACGAATACCCCATCATGCTCACAATCTCCAAAGCAGTTCCTGCTTCAACTCCCAGGTGACAGGAACCTTGATTCTGATCCTCAGTTGGTGTTCTGTCTATCAGAAGGAAACTTCCAACAATTTGCTATGGATTTTTCTTCATTCCCTTCCAGGCTTTGTTCTTCACCATACACGTTGAAAGTTTAGCCTAAGCAATGTCATGGGGTAGGCTGAATTGTAATTCAGGGCAGTCTAATTTCTCCCAACAGACAGTTTCAAGCTAATGCTGACCATCAGAGGAAGGCTGTACCCTAACAGAGTCATTGATATCATCTGGTTAATGGCATAACTTGGTCCACTCAGCTCAAATTGCATCACTTACACTAATCTGCTGCAGTTCTGCAGCCCCGCTCTGGTAGAGCCCTCTGCCTCACTGACAGGGAGTGTGCCATTTGGTCAGAGAGCATGATGTAATTGCAACTGCTTTTCTTCTGATGAAGTATTTAATATGACCTTGCTATCATCTTCAAATAAATTATTTACCCTCCTAACAGCCAAAAATTGTCCAGACAAACTTAAGTAGCAATAAATTTCATAAATTATTACAGGTCAGAATGTACTCCTAAGTGACTCCAGCCAGTAGCAGCCATGGAAAATCCCATAAAACTCCATTTTCCTCTGTCCAGCCAAGGTAGATTGGTACACATAAAGTTGAGTTATCAAATCTTACTGTTACTTATCTGCTCTCAGAAGCTTGCAAGTAATAAACAGCTTCATAGAGTCTATAGACAAATTGATGGTGGGGAGCTCTCCATTAAAAGGATAAAACAATGATGCTTTGTTTTCTTCAAACGGCCAGCTGAGATTCATTTGGTTTTCATTTTCAGGATAAAACAGTAATTTCTGGTGTGACCTACATGTACCACAAAATAAAGTATTCATGACAGACACACGGTCTTGGGGAAAATATTTTATTCTTCTTAATAAAGAAAACTACATTAAAAGACTATGACTTCACTAGATATTATTCAGCCATTATGACTTTGCACCTAAGACAGTTTTATATTAAATTTCCTTTTAGTTTTAAGTGTTCGCTCTTTATCAATAATCTTTGCTAATATACCTTAGAAAGGGAAAACGGGAATCAAAACCTCATTGGTCTCTCCTCTGCATGACCCCTCCAAATTTAATTTGATGAATCACTTTGATGTTTTTCTACCAAAGGCAAATTTGCTAACTATCAAGTATTCTCAAAGCCAGAGCCTCGTGTAAAACAGAGAGCTCCTGATGGTGCAATTACCTGGTCATTGATACTACTGAGCCTTTCTGTGTTTCACTCTTATGAGATGAGAAGTTGTTATTAAAGAATAACATATGAAGTTGGGTGTAGCTTTGGACCTACCAGACAGTGCAGTGAACACTTCTGAAGGCCTGAGAAGTGGCTTCTTTATTCTGACTGAAACAAATATCATCATGGAAATAACTCGCAGAAAGCTGGGGAGCTTTCAAAGACCTCCTCTTGAAAAAAAAAAAAAAAAAAAAAGAAATCTCCAGTTCCTGGGAAACAGTGACAGAATAATATGCAGAGAGGTGCATGGCTGTCACAATCAGCACTTGCCTCAGTGATTCCTAGATTGTTAATAGCTACCTTCTGCTGCATGGGCTTGAAATTCCTATAGTCTGTCGTGCACCAACTAATATTGACCAGAAAGTGCGGCCGCTGCAGTGGGCAGCAGTGCTTTTCCAAATACAAGACATGGGAAAAATAAGAATTTGAGTTTCTTTCTCAATTAATAATTAGAAGAGAGGCATCAGCATTTTAGTTTTAAATAAGATTTCCATCTTAGATGAAGGGGAGGCGGACACTAAAATGACAAGAGGGTGGTGGGAGGCAAGAATCTGTTTTAATTCAGTCTTTTTGTTCCCTGCATGCCACACAAACAAATGTCTTTTTAAAAATTGGATTATTTGCCTGTTCATTAAGATTTATCCCAGGGTCCTGTAGATCTATCACAATCTGGCCCCTCTGCACATTTTCTGATCACTCAGGCCCAAACCTCACTGTCATCCTTGACATTCCCTTCTTCCATATTCTATATTCAATCCATCGGCAAATTCTCTCCACTCTACCTTTCATATACATTCAGCATCCACCCACTTCTCAACCATGTTCATCTGGCTTGAGGCACCATCATTTCTTGCCTAGATTATTGCAATAGTTTCCAAATGGAATTCCTTGCTTCTACCCTTGACACCCCCACCCCTACAAATTATTCTTAAAGCTTCAAGAGAGTGAACTTGTTAGAACTAGTGAGATTCGAGGCAGATTTATTGTGAAACTAATGAAGCTTAAACCTCTAGATTCCTCTCCTAACAGATCATTCCCAAGGCTCTAAGACGGTCCCAAGTCTAAATAATGTGGTTAGATGACAATAAATTTTCTTGATGTTTTCAAAGGTAAAATTGTTAAGTATTTTTAAAAACCCGAGTTCTACAATTCATATACCTGGAAATTGAGACCCCACAAAAACTAAATCAGATCATATCACTCTTTCTGTCAGATCATCTCTGTCCTCTGCTCAAAAACCTCTAATGGCTTCCCATCTCATTCAGAATAAAAAAATATTACTAAGGTGAACAAAGCCCTCACTGTGTCTCTGACTCATTTCCTACCACTGCACCCAGTCACACAGGCTCCTTGTTATTTGTGGAACCCGCTAAATGCACCTGTACATCAGAGACTCTCCAACGTGTCACTGTTTCTACTTGAAAGTCTCCTTCCTGAGCAAGCCTATGGGAACTGCACTCTCTTCCTCCATATCTTTCTGCTCAGATGTTGCATTTATTAAAGGAGAGAATGTCCTTTACCAAACTATTTTTTAATGCTTCCCCACCCATCTTTGACACTTCGCTTCTTGTTACTTTTTAAAATTTTTCTTCAAACCACTTGCCATGTCTCTCTTCATTGGCTGCCCCCCTCCACCAGCAACACGTTCTCATTACTAGAATATAAGCTCCTCCTTACACACTTCTTGTTACTAGAATATAAGCTCCTGGATGGCAAGCTGTATATATATCTGAAACTATATATATATATATATATATATATATATATCTCACTCTTCCCTATTGCCTAGCATCACGTTTATCACATAAATCTTGAATTCATCCATTCAACAGAAACATACTAAGTATGTATACACTGGAGAGAAAGCAGAGAACAACCAAAGCCCCTTTCTGCCGTACACACATTCTTACAGACAGAATGTCACTTTTGCTTTTCTATATGGAACTGTAAATCACTCAGGTAGAACTGAGGTCTTCAATGCCTGTGAATTATTTTGATAATGAAATAACGTTTTTTTCTATTTTATACTTCTTATGTCCACAAAAACCCAAGTAGAATTCCTTATTTGTACTATCTTTTGCTATTTAAGGAAGAAGGCTTTTACACCTGTGTCAGCTGAGCTTGAAGAGTGTAAGCATATAAAAAATGACATCTTGTGTCTCAAGTACAAAAATGAGAAGAGTATTAGTACTCCTCTTTAGGGTATGTCTTAAGAAGAATGTAATTTATTGATTACTTAATGAGAAAAGGTTTTCTTTTTTAAGCATACTTGTAAAAGAGTGTGTGTATTATCTTATCCTCTATTTTGAGGCATTATAAGTAGTAACACCAGTATGAACTTTAATAAAGTTTAATTTGTTTAGATCTTTTTTATTTTAAACACTCGTGTTTACTAGGTTGGCCTCTGAATCTATAGGTCTTTACCATTATACTATATTGCAGTCACATGGAAATATAAATAAATTTGCTTATAAATAGAAGTGAAACATCTACATAAACATTAATGCAAACAATAATTAGAAGAAACCTGGAGTAACCTAGAAAAAGTGGACTTCAGAGCCAGGGACGAAGAGGGACATTTTATAAGGATAAAGAGATAATTAATTCATCCAGAGGACATACATATTCTAAAGTGGTATACACCTAATAATAGAGCTTAAAAATACACAAAACAGGCTGGGCGCGGTGGCTCACACCTGTAATCCCAGCACTTTGGGAGGCCGAGGAGGGTGGATCACATGGTCAGGATTTCAAGACCAGCCTGGCCAACATAATGAAACCACATCTCTACTAAAAATACAAAAATTAGCTGGGCATGGTAAATTGCACCTGTAAACCCAGCTACTCAGGAGGCTGAGGCAGGAGAATCACTTGAACCCAGGAGGCGGAGGTTGCAGTGAGCCAAGATCTCACCATTGTACTCCAGCCTGGGCAACAAGAGTGAAACTCCATAAAAAAAAAAAAAAATACCCCAAGCAGACACTAATAGAGCTACAATATAATAATAAGACAGATCCAAAGTTACAACAGGGGCCTTCAACATCTTATCTTGGTAGCTGAAACAATTTGGGCAGCACTGTCAATGAACATGATTTATTGACATATATGCAGCTTCCCATCTAACTACAGTAGAATACACATTCATTCAAGTGTGTATGGGACATTCACCAAAATAGACTATATTCTAAGTCAATCAAATAAGTATCAGTAAATATTTTTTAAAAACCCTAAATTATACAAAGTGTATCATCTCAACAAACATCTAGAAATTAAACAACAGACTTCCAAATTACCCAAGACTTGAAGTAATTGCTAAGGAAATTGGAAAATAATTTTAACTAAATGAAAATAAAATAGCAACATAAAAATTAGGAGGATGCAGATTAATTGATAAGAGAACAATTTCTATTATTAAAATATTACAAGAGAAAGGAAAAAAACTTCTCAAATAAATGATATAAATTTTCACCTTAAGAAACAAGAAAATTCACACAGTATATCCAGATAACAAACCTGTACATGTACCCCTGAATCCAAAATAAAATTTTAAATTATAAAAAAGTAAAAGAAACAAGAAAAAGAAAATTAAACCCACTCTAAGCAGAAAGAAGAAATAATAAACATATCAAATAGAATGCAGAAGAGTACAGAAAAAAATTTATACCACCAAAAAACAGTTATTCAATAAGATCAATAAAACTGAAAAACCACTAGTTAGAATAATCATGGAAAAAGAAAAAAAAATAAAGAGACAAATTACCAGTATCAAAACATAAAATATACAGATTTTTTTAAAGGAAGTAAAACTCTTTCACTTTGCAATTAACAAAGAGAAACATTGTAAGAAATCACAAGGAGAAGCTATTAGAAATATAAAGGGAGTTAAGTAAGGTCACAAGAGACAGGGCCATATGGAAGTCTATTGTATTTCCACAATAGAAAGAAAACACCTGAAGCTGGTAATCAGCAGCTTCCCAAAAATTTCTCAGGAGTTGGGTGTGAGAGATGGGAAAGTTCTTCTTCCAAGTTTATATCTTAGGCTACATCATAAGTAGTTAAAATCTCTTGCTCTATGGCCATTATCCACTATTAGCATAAACATATACCCATGTATATATATTCTCTATATCAGCTATAACTTAAATTGGCTACCTTGACTAGCTCTGGCATGTCTGAACAGAACTGGGAAAGCTCCCATCCCTGGTGTGTGCCATTCCTTATTTGGAAACCCTCCTGATCTTCTCTTGACTAGCTTTCTCTTCTTCCTTGTCTTCTTCCTTGCCTTCTTTCCTCATTATCTATTCAGGAAATTTTCAAGTTTTTAGCCAATCAGGTCAAGCATAGAATGTGAGGTCCTGTTCTGGCCTATGACAACTGGACACATCAGTAGGGCAGTTGTGTCAGGTTATGAAAGTTATAAATGTCCTCATCTCCTTTGCTCAGGTGTGCTCTCGTGGCAAGGCTGCCAGCAAGTTGCACCCTTTCTGCAGAAAAGAAACTAGCCTTGCTGTGCAAAAAAAAAAAAGAAAGAAAAAAAGGAATTACTAATAAATACAACAACATATGAATCTCAGAAACATTATGGTGACCAAAAGATTGTGGAAACACAAAGAAAACATATTTCACAATTCTATTTTTGGGAAACTCTAGAAAATTTTAAACTGTAAAAGTAGATGACTGGCTTCCTGGATCAGGAGTGGGGAGAAGAGACCACCTGGGAAAAAGCATAAATGAATATTTTTGGCAATATTCTTTATCTTGATTGTGGTTTTAGATACATGGGAGTATATTTTTGTCAAAACTCATCAAACTTCAGTTATGAGTGCAGTTTACTGTTTTTAAATTACACCTTAATAAAGTTGATTAAAAGGCAATAGTATGTGAGTGGGCTAAGTGGGCCTCTTCCTTAGTTACCAGAAGCAATTTCTCAGTCTGTAGAATGGATTAAAATGCTCTTATGGTTTATGAGTTTTTTCCTTAATACTACTGACATGTTCCTCTATGTTGCACAAAAGATAGCCAACTGCCCAGTGCTGTCTTTATTATTCTACAGCTACTAGAAAATAATAGTATTCTATAATTTAGAACTCTCCAGAATTAAAAGATCTGTATCGCCATCCCCAAGTTTAAGTCATCTGGATTTATAAAGTTTCATTATGCATAAAAGCAAAGGGGATATTTGAACATAATAAAATGCATGTTGTGGTGCTTTAAAACAAAGATGTGTGTAATGCAGAGTGTAGTTTTAGATTAAAGGAAACGGCTCAGGAAAACCTTGCTTAATTGAATTGAATGCTTTCCTTAAGATGCCCGTTTGGATTAATCACAAAATTGATATTAATTATATTCCCTTGGAGAACAGTTAATATTTGTTCAAAAGTCCAACCCTTTGCCTTTGGAAAGAATTGAAAGGGAATTTGGCAAAGGGAGAAAAACCTGGCAAAAGAAAAAGAGTGGGCAACACTTGAGATACAATGCTTAGGAAAAAATTATAGGATCTAGAGCTTACGTAGATATAAGTGGCATCAGATAAAATGATGGAGAATTTGGGTGAAATGATTCAGATGTATTTTTAGGTAAAGAGAGATGAGGAATACTCTTTCAGCCACATTATTTTAAAGTTCAAAACAGTATTTAGGAATGTCTGATCTAATTCCCTTATGTCAAATGATAAAATGGGAAAAGCAACATGCTAAATATCTTGCTTTGGGTTTCTCTAATGAGCAAAAGAATCTAGAAAAAAAAAAAAAGATTTTCTGACACATCATTCAATGATTTTTCTGTATTGCTCTGGTTGCTGATTCTTAAACATATTCTTAAAAGTAAGTGATAAATGTCACTATCTAACTGTAAGAAGGGCATAAATAGATATTTTGGTAGTCGTGTATTTGGTGATTGTGACACAAATTATCAGGACAAATGCTTTTTATTAGCTATAAAATTCCATTTTATTATTATAAAATGAGAAACCACTAAAGAAATTTCTCTATTCAAGCTAATATTTTAAAACAGTATGAATCCATCCCATATGATGGCAAACAACATTTTATGTCACAATTTGACAAAGAGAAATACAACTTGAAGCATCAAAAATTAATAGTTTATAGTCGAGCTGCAGTCCCCTAAAAGCAGGTAATGTGAATTATTTAAGGATAATTTCGATCTGAGAAAAATTCCCTAGCATCATTTGCCTTTGGGAATGCAGAAATCTTATCTTGTAACTCACTTTATAAGTCTATAGGTTTGTTTTTCATCTTACAGTATAATACTCTTTTTGTCAATCTGTTTTTACAATTGGGCAATTTAGGAATGTATCATCAAACCTGACTGCTGGAGGAGTATTCTTCTTAGTGCTTAAAAAGTATCGTTTTATTCAGTCAACACATGCTAAATATTAATAAGAACAAAATAAAATGGGAGGCTCAACTAGTACTCAAATGGGAGCCATTAGGAACACATAGTATGAAATAAACCATGTACAAATCCAAGTGATTTCATGCTATTTTAAGCCAATGTACCACATCGATTTTATGTCATTTTCTATTCTTTTTAAAAATGATAATATTGTAACTGCTATCTACACAGGTCTGTAATGAGTGCTCCATTGCTGTGTTTTATCGAAAAGAAAAAGGGAAATTTGTGGTGAAGTCAAAAAGATGTTGGTAGAACCCAGTGGTGTAAGATAAACAATTGAATCCTTCTCAATACTAGTACTTATCTGAAGGAAGAAAAAAGTTCATTTTTAGATAAGAAGACACTATGAAGGAAACAGGAGAAAAGTTAGACTGCGGTGTTCGTGCAAGAAGAGACTAGTAATGAGATTTGAAGGGTTTGAGGGCAAAACATACAAGTACATGTTTACAAGAGTATCCGAAACCTCAAACAGCAGCAGAGCACCCGAGAGAGAGATGAGAGTTGGGTTTTTAGAACGAGTGTAGAGTACATGATGTTCAGCTTTTTAGAAAACAACTTGTCCACTTTTACCTGCCTAAAATTTTTTAGGATTCCAGTTTTCTTTTCAAATATTAATAAAGCATTGGATTTTCATGGCTGTTTCTAAGAAGTAATATTTTGGCTTAACTTGTATTTGTTTCCCCTCAAAAATAAATGAAAATACCTAATCAAGGCACAAACTTAAAGTATTTAATTTTTCTTTTTAGTTTTACCAACACTCCGATTTCTTCTGATTTCATAGAATCTGAGTCACTAAAAGAACCTTCAAAAATAAGTTAAGTTTGGATCATGACATGCCAACATGGCTCACTGAATTTTTTAAAAACTTGACTGTTATTACTGAAAGGGTATTCAATCATGTGAAGTTTAGAGACACTTTAAGCTGAGTAGTAATATTCTTGCATTATTAGTGTAGATGTGCAGCATCTGAGGAGAAAATAAACCAATTACAATGACTATTGAGTATATTCTTCAGTTGGGCTATGCTCTTCAGCTAAGTTAGGATCCTTGAGCATTATTTTGGCATTTGGAAAACCTCTCTTCTTAGCTTCGTTGCAAGGTATTGTCAGAACTATTTGGAAAATAATTTTCTTTCTTTTTCATCAAGTTGTCCAACAAATAAGGACAATAACACTTACTGAGCATTTTTATTTATCGATTAGTTTTCTGGGAATGATAGAATATGTAGAAAATGTCATAACTGACTACCTCCAGAAACCTGCAGCAACCTACACAGGAAAACCACTGACTCCAAATGCCAAGTTTCATACAAATACAGTAAAATTTCCGTATTACATACAACATTTGACATGACTGGATTATTTTTCTTTGTGTGAAGAATCCAACGGCAGAGGAAAAAGGAAAAGAACAATTTCAATATCTCACTAAGTGGTATTAAAGTGATACCACAATTATATTTCAGGTTTTAAATTTTACATTAGATGAGTCCCATTCTCTTCCTCTTTCTGTGTAGGGTAAACCTACTGGAGTACTACCTACAGCGAACAATATCTTATTGAATTGGACAGGATCTTCATGGAAGAATTTAAAGTGCACTTAGGGAAGGAAACAAAGGATGAGAAGGGAAGAAAAACCAGTATCGTAAAGGGTAAATACAAGGTTAGAAGCTGGGGGAATAGAGAAGTGGTACACGATGGTTTTAGAAAAGTGGTTCAGGAAGGAGGGGCCAAAGTGGCTGAACAGACACAGCTCCCGTCTGCAGCTCCTAGTGAGACCAACGCAGGAGGTGGGTGATTTCTGCATTTCCAACTGAGGTACCCAGATCATCTCATTGGGACTGGCTAGGCAGTGGGTACAGCCCATGTGGAATGAGCTGAAGCAGGGTGGGGCATATCTACACCCGGGAAGTGTACAAAGCAGGGGAACCTTTCTCCCGCAGTCAAAGGAAGCAGTGAGGGGGTGTGCAACCCACCAGAAGTACTACGCTTTTCCCACAGATTTTTGTAATCTTCAGGTCGGGAGATTCCCTTGTGAGCCCATACCAGCAGTGCCCCGGCTTTCAGGCACAAAAGTGGCTGGCTGTTTGGGCAGACACTGAGCTGCAGGAGTTTTTACATACTCCAGTGGCACCGGGAACTCCAGTGAGACAGGAAAACCATCCACTCCCCAAGAAAGGGAGCCGAATCCAGGGAGCCAAGCAGTCTCACTCACCAGGTCCCACTCTCATGGAGCCCGGCAAGCTAAGAACCACTTGGCTTGAAATTCCTACTGTCAGCCCAGAAGTTTGAAATCTGCCTGGGATGACCACGTCTGGAGCAGGGAGGGGTGACCACCATTACTGTGGCTTTAGTAGGTAGTTTTCCCCCGACAGTACTAAGGAGACCGGGAGGTTTGGACTAGGTGGAATTCACCAGAGTGCAGCTAAATGGCCATGGCCAGACTGCTTCTCTAGATGCCTCCTCACGAGGTAGAGCATCTCTGCAGGAAATCCAGCAGCTCCAGTTAGGGGCATACAGACAGAACTCTCATCTCCCTGGTACAGAGCAGAGCACCTGGGAGAAAAGTGGCTGTGGTCTTGGGTTTAGCAGACAATCTTTTCTACATGCCAGCTTTGAAGAGAGCAACTGATTCAGAAGGGGGATTCTCCCAGCACAGCATACTAGCTCTGCTAAGGGAAAGACTGCCTCCTCAGGTGGGTCCCTGACCCCATGCCTCATAACTGAGAAAGACCTCCCAACAGGGCTCAACAGACACCTCATACAGGAGAGCTCCAGATGATATCAGGACAGTGCCCCTCTGGGATGAAGCTTCCAGAGGAAGGAGCAGGCAGCAATCTTTGGTGTTCTGCAACCACTGCTGGTGATATCTAGGTGAACAGGGTCTAACATGGACCTCCAGCAAACTGCAGCAGACCTGAAGAAGAGGAGCCTGACTGTTAGAGAAGAAAAACTAACAGAAAGCAATAACAACAACATCAACTCCAACAACAAAAAATCCCCCAAAAACCCCATCCAAAGGTCATTAGCCTCAAAGATCAAAGGTAGATAAAAACACTGAAAATTCCAAAAACCAGAAGGCCTCTTCTTCTCCAAATGATCATGACACCTCTCCAGCAAGGTCACAGAACTGGATGGAAGATGAGATGGACGAATTGACAGAAGTAGGCTTCAGAAGGTGGGTAATAACAAACTCTGCTGAGCTAAAGGAGCGTGTTCTAACCCAATGCAAAGAAGCTAAGAAATTTGATAAAAGGTTACCGGAGCTGCTAGCTAGAATAACCAGCTCAGAGAGGAACATAAATGACCTGATGGAGCTAAAAAAACACAGCATGAGAACTTCGTGAAGCATACATAAGTATCAGTAACCAAATCAATGAAATAGAAAAAAGGACATCAGAGTTTGAAGACCATCTTGCTGAAAGAAAGTATGCAGACAAGATTAGAGACAAAAGAATGAAAAGGAGCATGAAAAACTTCCAAAAAATATGGGACTATGTGAAAAGACCAAACTTATGATTGATTGGAGTACCTGAAAGAGAGGGGGAGAAACCCTACAAGCCAGAAGAGGGTGGGGTGCAATAGTCAACATTTTAAAGAAAAGAATTTTCAACCCAGAATTTCATGTTCAGCCAAACTGAGCTTCATAAGCAAAGGAGAAATAGGATCCTTTGCGGACAAGCAAATGCTGAGGGATTTCACCATCACCAGGCCTGCCTTGCAAGAGCTCCTGAAGGGAACACTTAATATGGAAAGAAAAAACAAGTACCAGACACTGCAAAAACACACCAAAATGTAAAGACCAATAATACTATGAAGAAACTGCATCAACAGTGTGCAAAATAACCAACTAGCATCATGATGACAGGATCAAATTCACATGTAACAATATTAACCTGAAATGTAAATGGGATAAATGCCCCAATTAAAAAACGCATACTAGCAAATTGGTTAAAGAGTCAAGACTCATCATTGTGCCGTACTCAGGAGATCCATCTCATGTGCAAAGACACATATAGGCTCAAAATAAAGGGATGGAGGAAAATTTACCAAGCAAATGGAAAGCCAAAAAAAAAAAAAAAAAAAAAAAAATCAGGGGTGGCAATCCAAGTCTCTGACAAACAGACTTTAAACCAACAAAGATCAAGAAAGACAAAGCAGGGCATTACATAATAGCATAGGGATCAGTTCAACAAGAAGAGCTATCTTAAATATATAGGAACCCAATATAAGAGTACCCAGATATATAAAACTAATTTTTAGAGACCTACAAAGAGACTTAGACTTTCATATAATAATAGTGGGAGACTTTAACACCCCACTGTCAATATTAGACAGATAAAGGAGACAGAAAATTAGCAAGGACATTCAGGACTTGAACTCAGTTCTGGATCAAGTGGACCTATTAGACATCTACAGAACTCTCGACCCCAAATCAACAGAATATACATTCTTCTCAGCGCCACATGGCACTTATCCTAAAACTGACCACATAATAGGAAGTAAAACACTCTTCAGCAATTTCAAAAGAACAGAAATCATTAAAAAAAAAAAAAAGTCTCTCCGAACACAGTGCAATCAAATTAGACTCAGGATTCAGAAACTCACTCAAAACCACACAACTATATGGAAATTGAACAACCTGCTGCTGAAAGACTCCTGGGTAAATAATGAAATTAAGGCAGAAATAAAGAAGTTCTTTGCGGCCAAGACCCCGTCCGCTCCGCGAGCACAGAGCCTTGCCCTTGCCGTTCCGTCGCCTGTCCACACCCGCCGCCGGTTCACCATGGATGATGACATGGCTGCACTCGTTGTGGACAACAGCTCCGGCATGTGCAAGGTCGGCTTCGCAGCGACGATGCTCCCTGGGCAGTCTTCCCCTCCATCGTGGGGCGCCCCTGGCACCAGGGCGTGATGGTGGGCATGGGTCAGAAGGACTCCTACGTGGGTGACGAGGCCCAGAGCAAGAGAGGCATCCTGACCCTGAAGTACCCCATCGAGCACGGCATTGTCACCAACTGGGACGACATGGAGAAGATCTGGCACCACACTTTCTACAATGAGCTGCGTGTGGCTCCTGAGGAGCACCCCGTGCTGCTTACTGAGGCCCCCCCGAACCCCAAGGCCAACTGTGAGAAGATGACCCAGATCATGTTTGAGACCTTCAACACCCCAGCCATGTATGTGGTCATCCAGGCCGTGCTTTCCTCGCAGGCCTCTGGCAGTACCACTGGCATCGTGATGGACTCCGGTGACGGGGTCACCCACACTGTGCCCATCTATGAGGGGTATGCCCTCCCCCACGCCATCCTGCGTCTGGACCTGGCTGGCTGGGACCTGACTGACTACCTCATGAAGATCCTTACCGAGCGCGGCTACAGCTTCACCACCACAGCTGAGCGGGAAATCGTGCGTGACATCAAGGAGAAGCTGTGCTGTGTAACCCTGGACTTCGGGCAGGAGATGGCCACGGCGGCCTCCAGCTCCTCCCGGGAGAAGGGCTATGAGCTGCCCGATGGTCAGGTCATCACCATCGGCAACGAGCGGTTCCGCTGCCCTGAGGCGCTCTTCCAGCCTTCTTTCCTGGGCATGGAATCTTGTGGCATCCAAGAAACTACCTTTAACTCCATCATGAAATGTGACGTGGACATCCGCAAAGACCTGTATGCCAAAGCAGTGCTGTCTGGCGGTACCACCGTGTACTCTGGCATCACTGACAGGATGCAGAAGGAGATCACCACCCTGGCACCCAGCACGATGAAGATCAAGATCATCACTCCTCCCAAGCGCAAGTACTCCCTGTGGATCGGCGCCTCCATACTGGCCTCACTGTCCACCTTCCAGCAGATGTGGATCAGCAAGCAGGAGCATGAGGACTCCGGCCCCTCCATGTCCACTGCAAATGCTTGTAGGTAGACTGTGACTTAGTTGCGTTACACCCTTTCTTGAAAAAACTTAACTTGCCCAGAAAACAAGATGAGGTTGGCATGGCTTTATAGCTTTATTTGTTTTTTTGTTTTGTCTTTTTTTTTTCTTTTGGCTTGACTCAGGATTTAAAAACTGGAACGGTGAAGGTGACAGCAGTCGGTTGGAGCTAGCATCCCCCAAAGCTCTATAATGTGGTTGAGGACTTGATTGTGTACGTTGTTTCTTTTTTTAAGTCATTCCAAATATCGTAAGATGTCATTGTTACAGAAAGTCCCTTGCCCTTCCAAAAGCCACCCCACTTCTCTCTAAGGAGAATGGACCAGTCCTCTCCTGAGTCCACACAGGGGAGGTAACAGCACTGCTTTTGTTGTAAATTATGTAATGAAAAAACAATTTTAATTTTGCCTTAATACTTTATTTTGTTTTATTTTAAAAGATTTTAGCCTCTGTGGCTACCCCTTTTTTGTCCTCAACTTGAGATGTATGAAGGCTTTTGGTCTCCCTGAGAGTAGGTGGAGGCAGCCAGGGCTTACCTGTACACTGACTTGAGACCAGTTGAATAAAGTGCACACCTTAAAAAAAAAAAAAAGAAAAGAAAAAAAAGAAGTTCTTGAAACCAATGAAAACAAAGAGACAATGTACCCAAATCTCTGAGACACAGCTAAAGCAGTGTTAAGAGAAAAATTTATAGTACCAAATGCCCACATCAGAAAGCTAGAAAGATCTCATATTGACATACAATTAAAAGAACTAGAGAAGCAAGAGCAAGCAAATCCAAAGGTTAGCAGAAGACAAGAAATAATCAAGATCAGAGCAGAACTGGAGATGGATACCCAAAAATCCCTTCAAAAATTAATGAACCCAGAAGCTGGGTTTTTGAAAAAAAAAAAAAAAATAACAAAATAGACCATTAGCTAGACTAATAAAGAAGAAAAGAGAGAAGAATTAAATAGACACAATAAAAACTGATAAAGGGGCTATTACCACTGATCCCACAGAAATAGACACTATATCAGAGAATACTACAAAAAACTCTATGTAAATAAACTAGAAAATCTAGAAGAAATAGATTAATTCCTGGACACATACACCCTCCCAAGACTAAACCAGAAAGAAGTCGAATCTCTGAATAGACCAGTAACAAGTTTTGAAATTAAGGCAGTAATTAATAGCTTACCAACCAAAAAAAGCCCAGGACCAAATGGATTCACAACTGAATTCTATCAGAAGTACAAAGAGGAGCTGCTACCATTCCTTCTAAAACTATTCTGAACAATAGAGAAAGAGAGAGTTTTCCCTAACTCATTTTATGAGGTCAGCATCATCCTGATACCAAAACCTGGCAGAGACACAACAACAACAAAAATCTTCAGACCAATATCCCTGATGAACATCAATGTGAACATTCTCTATAAAGTACTGGCAAATCAAATCCAGCAGCACATCAAAAAACTTATCTACCATGATCAAGTGGGCTTCATCCCTGGGATGCAAGGCTGGTTCAACATACTCAAATCAATAAACATAATCCATCACATAAAAAAACCAGTAACAAAAACCACGATTATGTCAATAGATACAGAAAATACCTTTGATAAAATTCAACATCCTGTTAAAAACTTTAAATAAACTGGATATTGATGAAACGTAGCTCAAAGTAATAAGAGCTATTTATGACTAACCCACAGCCAATATCATACTGAATGGACAGAAGCTGGAAGCATTTCCTTTGAAAACAGGCACAAAATAAGGATGCCCCCTCTCACCACTCCTATTCAACATGGTATTGGAAATCCTGGCCAGGACATTCAGGCAAGAAAAATAATAAAGTGTATTAGAATAGGAAGAGAGGAAGTCAAACTGTCTCTGTTTGCAGATGACATGATTCTTTATTTAGAAAACCCCATCATCTTGGCCCTAAAACTCCTTAAGCTGATAAGCAACTTCAGCAAAGTCTCAGGATACAAAATCAATATGCAAAAATCACAAGCATTCCTAAACACCAACAATAGACAAGAAGAGAGTTAAATCATGAATGAGCTGTCATTCACAATTGCTATAAAGAGAATAAAATACCTAGCAGTATGGAAAACAAGCGATGTAAAGGACCTCTTCAAGAAGAACTACAAACCGCTGCTCAAGGAAATAAGACAGGACACAAATAAATGAAAAAACATTCCATCTTCATGGATAGGAAGAATCAATATTGTAAAAATGGCCATACTGCCCAAAGTAATTTATAGATTCAATGCTACTCCCATCAAATTACCATTGACATTCTTCACAGAATTAGAAAAAACTACTTTAAATTTCATATGGAACCAAAAAAGAGCCTATATAGCCAAGACAATCCTAAGCAAAAAGAACAAAGCTGGAGGCATCATGCTACCTGACTTCAAACTATGCTACATGTCTATAATAACCAAAACAGCATGGCACTGGTACCAAAACAGACATTTAGACCAATGGAACAGAACAGAGACCTCAGAAATAGCATCACACTTCTACAACCATCTGATCTTTGAATAACCTGACAAAAACAAGCAATGAGGAAAGGATTCCCTATTTAATAAGTGGTGCTGGGAAAACTGACTAGCCAGATGCAGAAAATGGAAACTTGATCTTTTTCTTACACCTTATACAAAATTAACTCAAGATGGATTAAACACTTAAATGTAAAACCCAAAACCATAAAAACCCTAGAAGAAAACGTAGGCAACACCATTCAAAACATAGGCATGGGGCAAAGATTTCATTACAAAAACGTCAAAAGCAATTGCAACAAAAGCCAAAATTAACCAATCGGATCTAATTAAACTAAAGAGCTTCTGCACAACTAAAGAAACTAGCATCAGAGTGCCCAGGTAACCTACAGAATGGGAGAAAATTTTTGCAATCTATCCATCTGACAAAAGTCTTAATATCTAGAATCTACAAGGAACTCAAACAAATTTACAAGAAAAAAAACAACCCCATCAAAACGTAAGTAAAGGAGATGAACAGACACTTCTCAAAAGAAGACATTTATGTGATCAAAAAACATATGAAAAAAAGCTGAGCATCACTGATCATTAGAAAAATGCAAATCAAAAACACAATGATATACCACCTCATGCCAGTCAGAATGGCAATTATTAAAAAGTCAAGAAACAACAGATGCTGGCAAGGCTGTGGAGAAATAGGAACGTTTCCACACTGTTGGTGGGAGTGTAAATGAGTTCAACCATTGTGGAAGACAGTATGGCAATTCCTCATGGATCTAGAACCAGAAATACCATTCACCCAGCAATCCCATTACTGGGTATATACCCAAAGGATTATAAATAATTCTACTATAAATGTCCATGCACACATATATTTATTGCTGCACTATTTACAATAGCAAAGACCTGAAACCAACCCAAATGCCCATCAATGATAAACTGGATAAAGAAAATGAGGTACATATATACCATGGAATATTATGCAGCCATATAAAGGAATGAGATCATGTCCTTTGCATGGACATGAAGCTGGAAGCCAACATTCTCAGCAAACTAACACAGGAACAGAAAATGAAGCACCACATGTTCTCACTCATAAGTGGGAGTTGAACAGTGAGAACACATGGCCTCAGGGAGAGGAACAACACACACTGGGGCCTGCCAGGGGGTGGGGGCAAGGGGAGGGAGAGCATTAGAACAAATAGCTATTGCATGTGGGGCTTAAAACTTAGATGATGGGTTGATAGATGTAGCAAACCACCATGGCACACATATACTTATGTAACAAACCTGCACATTCTACGCATGTATCCCAGAACTTAAAGTAAAATTAAAAACAAAAAAGAAAACCGGTTCAGGACCAAGGCCAGCATTGAGGGTCCACTTGAGCTATGTGGAGCAACAGCAGATGAACGGCTTAGGGTAGCCATGAAAGATTAAATATCTTCTCCTAATACTAGTTCTGTATCCAGGTCTTCAAATTAGCCTCAAGCCTTCAAAACTATGCATATGCATGATATCTGAGGAAAAGCTAAAAATCATTAATCAAATGGATATCACCATATTAGCTAATTCATGAAGAAATGTTTCTGGAGACATTTAAATGAAGTCATGAGTCTATAAAACATTACATGAGAAAATGCTTACAGATCACTGTCATGAAGAATAACGTAGATATCAGCAAATGTTATGTTTATGGATATGTCTACATTTATAGTTTAGATACTACTAATAATAACATGGTATAAAACTGAGCATGAAAGATGTTATAAGGAGGGTCTTTGAATATATTTTGATGAAGTAGGCAATAATAAATCCAAAATATATGTATTATGCTAAGTAAATGGCAATCTCTAAGTTACAATTTAAAGTAAACTAATCAGTGTTCACTCAGAACTCTGGCTGTAAAAAGATAAACAACATGTAATAGAAAGTGTTTTATATTTCAAGGTAATTGTTAAATTAAACATGTAACATTTAACATGCTAAATCTGCACCAGTATTTAGTTATTAAATTTAGTATGTCAATGAAGAGCACTTTACATGAAAGTAATTTTGAGATTGTGGTGCCATATGACAATGTGAAACCAAGCATCAGAAACTATAAGCATATTATTAGAAAACTATCTGATCACTCTGAAGCTGAACATGCCATTTGGAAACTAAAGGACAAAATAAAGAAGAACAAATTTTCTTGGAACATAGATAACTGATATGTAAGATTACTTTTCCAAAGGTTAAGAGAAACAGAAATACAGAGATAAATTTGTAAGATGATAAGTGAAGAAGGCACTTTAAAAACAACAGACCTGTTTCTCACTCATTTTCTTACAAATTCAGGTGAAAACCTACAAGGGCATTATGACATCAATTATGAACACAGCATATATAATAAATGCATTAATTCTCAAATACCCTGCATCATGTAGTTACAAAAACTTGGAAAGTATTCATAAATAAAGTACCGTTTCTAGTTTGGAGTAATCAATACAAGTACCCGATTTCAGTTCTCTGCTCCTTTATATCTCTATTTCCAACTAACTCAGACACCACCTATATATCCTTTCTTTGGATTTTAGAAATAAACATTTTACAATGGTTTAGAAAAGAAATAATGGATTCTGGATGTTCACCTACCCCTAATTAGGTGTGACTTTTTGGAAGGTCATCACAGCTCATAGAACTTTGGTTTCTTTTCCCCTTCCAATAGGGGAGGGGAACAAAAATTGCTAAACTCTAGAAAATTCATGATGTTTGTGTCACTCACCACCAATTTGGTTATATACCATTTTGAATTATTCAGTAGTCTTCTCAGCTAGATTCTAAGTGCCCTAGATATATTTCCCATTACCTAGCACAGTGCTGAGTTATAACTAGCTGTTTTTAAAATACTTCTTCATGGACTGAATATTTACTGGAAAAATATTGGAGGCCAAGAAAAGACATATTCACTCACTTGAATATTCTCTGGTCTAAAATTGTCTTCTATCAGCAGTGTGAAATAGGATGGTTGAAGAGTTTGTTTGAAAAGAAATCTTCTCATTATCAATTTGAAATACACTATCTTCCAAATGTTATGTTACATTATCTATAACCTAGAGGATTTGTTCATGCATATTTTTTTACACATCTGAAAGTAAAATGGGTTAATGTGTGACCTACCTACAGAAATAGCCGAAGTCATTTTAGACAGCCTGGAAAAGGTAGCAAACTTTCAAAACCACATTCCTATTTAGCTGGCATATATATAACATGTGTCTTCTTGTCAGTTCCAGCAATATCATGTATATATTAGGAAAAAAAAGTATTATTCATAATTAGCTTCCTTTTGGGCCCTGATGAAAGCATTCCATAATCTAAAGCTTTGTTTATAAAGTTCTTCATCGAGAATGAGCTAAGATGTTGAAATTATGATATAGATACAGAAGGCATCAGCTAGATAGTGTATTAATGATGAACTTCAAGTGTTGCAGCAACAGTTAAAAGGAAAATAAGTTAAAAGTACTAAGAAGGTGAGTAGAGTTATCAGAAACATATGGTATTTTTTAAAAGTCTTACTGAATGCAGCAGGGGTGCTGTGGATTTATTATGGAAAGAAAAATGATGAAGGCAAAATGTGAGTGAGAAGTAAGCTTTTATCTGATGAGTCTTTTCCATCTCATCCCATCTGCCTCATCCTAATCACACTTAGCTGTGTTGAAGCTATCTACAGAGGTTAAATTTATTTTGAAGTTCAGTAAATAAGGTTGTTATCTCTTGAAAAAAAAAGTAGCAGACTGTACTATACTAAATAGTAAAATAGCAGTTCCACTTAGTAGTGCTAATTTTTTGGCAAGATAATACATATGAGAAGCATGAACTGTGAATAGGATCGTTTGGTTGTTAAATTGGATAAGTCTTTAAAAATCATAAGAGAATATACATGATAAAGGCATTAGTAGTTTCATATATAGTCATGCACTATGTGACACTCTGTTAATGACGGACTGCATAAGACTGTAATACAACATTTTTATTGTACCTTTTCTGTGTTTAAATATGTTTAGATACACAAATATTTACTATTGTGTCACAGTTGACTATGTGTTTCGTGCAGCAACATGTTGTACCAGTTTGTATCCTTGGAAAAATAGACTGCACCATATATCCTAGGTGTATATTAGGCTATATTGTCTAGGTTTGTGTAAGAATACTTTATGATGTTGGGCCAATGACAAAATTGCCTAATGACACATTTCTGGGATGGTATCCCCATTGTTAAGCAATGTATGACGGTATTATAAAGTCATAGGTTCAAAGTGTTTTCAAGAGGAAAGGGACAATTTTCATTTGGATAAATTAAAATGAATGTTCTTCTTTGTAGACCATTTTCTCTTGTTAGAAGAAAACATGCTTTTTTTTCATATAATGTCATAAAAATCTAAGCACTTTTCAATTTCGAAATTCTTTTGCTCCAATATTCATATTCTTTTCCAACATCTCCCTATTCCTCTTCTTCTGCTTTCAAAATGCAGATATTTATAAACTTGGGAAAGCCTGTACTTCACCCTGAAGCTATCTTAGTTATGTGTTTCCTGCTAATAAATTTTGAGTGAGTTATCCACCTTTACACAACTCATGCCTAATCCGATATCTTCTTCCTCCACTCTATTGAAGGTGCATTCATACCTTTCTCCTGAACGGATTTTGTTTCCCTAACTTGACCACAAGCTTTTGTAGAAAGAACTTGTAATAAGTAATTTTGGGG
Organism: Sapajus apella; assembly: GCF_009761245.1. Classification (NCBI taxonomy): domain Eukaryota; kingdom Metazoa; phylum Chordata; class Mammalia; order Primates; family Cebidae; genus Sapajus; species Sapajus apella. The sequence continues at coordinate 9,143,937 of NW_022437004.1, read as the reverse complement.
CTTTGGCTACCATTGTACACTGACCATAAAAAAAAAATAAGTTAGCTCAATTTATTAGTGGACTTCAAATGCTCAATTGAATCCACATAACTACTAGGATAAGTAAGCCACCATTCATTACAATGAATTACTCTCTTATGTGAGAAATCCTCCCCTACAAGCTAACCCATCTTCCCTTTCTCAGGTGGCAAAAGACTCAGTATTCTTTTTCTTCTTTGTGTACTTACTGCCAATTTCTAGGAATCCCAGCCAGGAAAACACAGAGTAGTAAGTGTGAGTCATGAGTTTCTAATATCATGAGAAAAGTGGCTGGCACTAGGAGAGAAGACCAGATTTCCTAGGCATCTATTAAACAGTATATATTAAGTCCATAACACATGTTCTTTAGTACTAAGAAGGCTATCAAAGAATATCTAGATATAGCCCTTAATCTAAAGAAGCTCATATGTTCATAATACAAAAAAGAATGTGGAGAGAAATTTTAAAATTATTTTAAGAAGGAATTTCCAAAACCTTTTCTAAAAATGGCAGTACTGTTAGCTGCCATACCTAATTTATAGTATTGCTCTGAAGGTCAAATGGACATGAAAATAATCAAAAACATAAAATTGCAAACTCTACACATTTGCAAAAAAAGTCATCATGTCATGTTACATTTTTATAAGAGTTATGAATACCTACAATTAGATAAAGATGTTTATAAATGTCACTATATATATTTAAAACAAGGTATTGAAGGCATAGAATTCCATGTAATAATCCAACTCATAGAAGTCAAGGGTAAAGAAAGAATCCTAAAAGAAGCAGGAGAAAAAAAACGAATACATAACAATGGAGCTTCAATACAGCTGGTGGCAGACTTTTCAGTGGAAGACTTACAGGCCAGGAGAAAGTGGTATGACATATTTAAAGTGCTGAAGGAAAAAACCTTCTACCGTAAAATAATGTATCTGGTGAAAATATCCTTCAAATGTAAAGGAGAAATACTTTCCCAGACAAACAAAAGCTGAGAAATTTCACCAACACCAGACCTATCCTATAAGAAATGCTAATGGAAGTATTTCAATCAGAAAGACAAGGATGTTAATAAGCAACAGAAAACCATCTGAAGGTACAAAATTCACTGATACAGTAAGTATACAGTAAAACACAGAATATTATAAAACTATAACTATAGTATGTAGACTAATCTGATCTTAAGTAGAAAGACTAAATGATGAACCAGTAAGATATAAATAGAAGTAACAAAAAGTTGAAAAGCATGGGGAATGGGAATATACTACTTGGAATTCCTATGTTTTCTTTTCTTTCTTCTTTTTATGTTTGTTTGTTTATTTATGTCAACACTGTTAGTTGTCATCAGCTAAAAATAATAAGTTATAACATGTATTTGCAAGACTCATGGTAACTTCAAATCAAAAAATATAAAATGGTTCCAAAAAAAAATAAAAAGCAAGAAATTAAATTCTATCAGCAAAGAAAATCACATTTACTGAAAAAGAAGACAAGAAGAAGTAAAGAAAGAGACGAATACAAAACAACTTGAAAACAAATAATAACAAGGTAGAAGTAAGTTCTTACTTATCAACAATAACATAGAGTGTAAATGGACTAAACTCTTCAATCAGAAGACATACAGTGGCTGAATGGATTAAAAAAAAAAAAAGACCCAATGATCTGTTACCTACAAGAAATGCACTTCACTATAAAGGCACATATGGACTGAAACTTTTTAAAAATGGAAAAAGATATTCCATGCCAAAGGAAACCAAAAAAGAAGAGGAATAGCTATAATAATATCAAACAAAATAGATTTCAAGACAAAAGCTGTAAGAAGAAGCAAAGAATGTCACTATATGATAAAGTGATTAATTCTGCAAGAAGAAGTAACAATTTTAAACATATATGGGGCCAACACTGGAGCACCCAGATATATAAGACGAAATCTATTAGAGCCAAAGAGAGAGAGAGAACCTAATACAATAACAGCTTGAGAGTTCAACACTGTACTTTCAGCATTGGACACACCATCTAGACAGTATAATCAACAAAGAAACATTGGACTTAATCTGTACTATAGACCAAATGGACCTAACAGATATTTACAGAACATTTCATCCAATGGCTGCAAAATATACATTCTTTTCTTCAGCACATGGATCATTCTCAACGATAGACCTTATGTTAGGTCACAAAACAAATCTTAAAACATTCAAAAAATTGCAATAATATCAAGCAGCTTCTCTGATCAAAATGGAATAAAACTAGAAATCAATAAAAAAGGAATTTAAAAAACCATAGGAAAAAAAATGGAAATTAAACAATATGACTCTGAATGACCAATGTATCAATGAAGAAATTAAGAAGAAAAATAAAAATTTTCTGAAACAAATGATAATGAGAAACACAACATAATAAAACCTATGGGATATAGCAAAAGTAACACAAAGAGGGAAGTTTGTAGCTAGAAGTCTTTCCACCCAAAAAGAAGAAAAACTTAAGATAAACAACCTAACAATGCATCTTAAAGAACTACAAAAGCAAGAGCAGACCAGAGTCAAAATTAGTAAAAGGAAAGAAAGAAAAATCAGAGCAAAAATAATAAACAAGAGTGAAGCTTTAAAAAAAAAAAGTCTCCTAGCAAAGAAAAGCCTGGGACCTGATGCCTTTACTGCTAAATTCTACCAAACATTTTTAAAGAACTAATACTAACACTACTCAAACTATTCTGCAAAATAGAGGAGGAGGAAGTATTTCCAAACTCATTCTATGAGGCCACCTTACCATCCTACCAAAAGCAGACTAAGTTTTGAAAATGAAAGATCAATATCATTGATGAATATTGATGCAAAAATTTCAAACAAAATACTAGCAAGCAAAATTTAACAATATATTTTAAAATATCATTTATCATGACCAAGTGGTATTTATCACAGGGGTGTAAGGATGGTTCAACATATGAAAATCAATCAATGTGATACATTATGTCAACAGAATGAAGAGGAAAACTGTATGGTCATTTCAATTGATGTTGAAAAAGCATTTAATAAAATTCAACATCTTTCATGATAAGGAAACCCTCAAAAAACTGGGTATTGTATTATGCTGGGGAGCATAACTCAACATAATAAAAGCCATGTATGACAGACTCACAGCTAGTATCATACTGAATGTGGAAAAACTGAAACACTTTCCTCCAAGATCTGGAATAGGACAAGGATGTCTACCGTCACACCATTATTTGACTAAGTACTGGAAGTCCCAGCTAGGGCAATCAGACAACAGAAATATAGAAAGGCAACAAACTGTAAAGGAAAAGTCAAATTATCTTTGTTTGCAGATGATAGGATCATATATTTAGAAAAACCTAAAGACTCCACAAGAAAACTATTAGAACTGATAAATTCAGTAAAGTTACAGGATACGAAATCAACGTACAAAAATCAGTAGCATTTTTATATGCCAGCACTGAACAACGTGAAAAAGAAATAAAAAAGTGATCTCTTTTACAAAAGCCACAAATAAAATTAAATACCTGGGATTACCTCAGCCAAAGAGGTGAAAGATCTCTACAACGAAAACTATAAAACACTGATGAAAGAAATTTGAAGAGGACACAACAAAATGGAAATAAATCCATGCTCCTGGATTGGAAGAATCAATATTGTGAAAATGTGCATAATACCCAACCAATCTGCAGATTCAATACAATCCCTGCCAAAATATCAATGGCATTCTTCACAGTAAGAGAAAAAACTATCCTAAGATTTATATGGAACCACTAAAGACCCAGAATAGCCAAAGTTATCCTAAGAAAAAAACAGAGCAAAGTGAAATACCTGTAGAAATTACATTAACTGACTTCAGCATTGCACTGACATAAAAAACAAAAACGAACAAACAAGCAAACAAACAAAAAAACATAGACCAATGGGAAGGAATAGAGAACCCAGAAACAAATCCGTACACCTACAGTGAACTCATTTTTGACAAAGGTGCCAAGAACATACACTGGGGAAAAGATAGATAATGTAAAGAGGGTAATGTTGGCCTCATTTAAATAAATAGTGCTAGAAAAAACTAGATATCCATATGCAGAAGAATGATGCCTGACCCCTATCTCTTGCTGCATACAAAAATCAAATCAAAATGGATTAAAGGCTAAATCTAAGACCTCAAAATGTGGAATTTTAGTAAAAGTCTGCCAAGAAGAAGGAGGAGGAAGAGGATGAGAACAAGCAGGAGTAGGAGGTGACCTCATCATCTGCAACAACATGGATGAAATTGGAGTTCATTATGTCAAGTGAAATAAGCCAGTCACAGAAAGATAAACTTCCTATGTTCCCACTTATTTGTGGGATTTAAAAAATCAATAACATTGAACTCGTGGAGATAGCAAACAGAAGGATGGCTACCAGAGGCTGGGAAGGATAGTGGAGGGCTGGTAGGGGAAGTGGAGATGGTTAATAGGTACAAAAATGTAGTTAGAAAGAATGAATAAGACCTAGTGTTTGCAAGCCCAACAAAGTAACTACACTAAAAATAACTTAATTATACATTTAAAAATAACTAAAAGGGTATAATTAGATTGTACCACAAAAGATAAATGAGGTGATAAATACCATTTACTCTGATGTGTTTATAATGCATTACATGCCTGTTTAAAATTATCTCATGTAACTCATTAATATATACACTTACTATACACTCAGAAAGATTAAAGAAAAATGACCAAATTAAGAGTTTATCTAATCTGCTTGATGCTTTCTATTGACAACTCTAAAAATATACATACATATTTTTTGAGAGAGTTTTACTTTTGTCCCCCAGGCTGGAGTGCAGTGGCGTGATCTCGGCTCACTGCAATCTCTGCCTTCCAATTTCAAGCAATTCCCCTGACTCAGCATCTCAAGTAGCTGCGATTACGGGCGCCTGCCACCACACCCGGCTAAGTTTTGTATTTTTAGTAGAGGTGGGGTTTCACCATGTTGGCCAGGCTGGTCTTGAACTCCTGACCTAGTGATCTACCTGCCTCGGCCTCCCAAAGTGCTGGGATTACAGGGGTGAGCCACCACATCCGGCCCTTAAATATATTTTTAATTGAGTTAAAATATTTTAAACTACAGATTCCCAAAAGAGTTTAGCCTTTTTTCTTACTCAGTAGAGAGTAGGTGTATACAGCCTCTGTCTTAGTAACTAAAGAGATGGATTTAAATGCTTCCAGAGACTTGACCACTTTTGAATTATATATTAGTAAGCAATTATTTCAAGCCACTTTTGTCCTTTTACATATATTGCATTACAATGTACAAAACTCATCTTTAAGAATTTTTTTTGTTCAGCTACCGGTAATGCTGCATTTATTCTCCCAATACCATTAGAAATTGTATACATGACCTTTTAGCACTGGAAAGAATTTAAACTGTAAAATAAAATATAGGATCACAAATCCCAAAGTGAGGAGAGATTTTAGAAGTCCTCTAGAGCTCAATGGTAAGACATGAAGCCGTGAATTTCTTTGATCATATCCCAAATATGTTACGATCTAAGGCTACTCGACACACCTCGAAATGGCACAATAATGTCCTAATTAGCCTGGGCTTCAGCAATTTTCTATACAAGAGGAAGAGTCATTCCTTTAAAAGTTAACTCATCATTCTTTGGGTCCAACTCCTTCCCTTATCACTTAGGTAATTCTAAATTTTTACCCGGAAGGTCCTATATAATCTGCTATGCCTCCCAATCCCTAATCTCATCTTCTACCACTTTCCCTTTCGGTTACTCAAATTCAGCTACTGATACTTGATATTCCTCAGCTACTGACATTTGATACTCTTCAGATCCACTGAGCAGACATATACCACCTCAAGGTCTTTGTATTTGCTCTTCACTTAGTCTGTAACACTTTCCTTTCTAATAACACAAGGCACTGTACCTAACTTTTTAAAGGATTCTGCAAAAATGTCATCTTAGTTAAAAGTTTTTCTTAAACTATCTATAAATTATCAGTCCCTCAAATCCCCATCACCTTTTTAACTTTAATTTTCTTTATAGCATTTTTCACAGCGGAGCAGTATTTATTTATCTATGCTTATATTACATTATACACCTACACTTAATTATATTTATTATCTGTCTCACTCAGCTAGAATGGAAATTCCATGAGGGCCTAGGATTTGCGTGCTCTGTTCAGTCATGATTGTATTCCGGAAAAGTCCCTTACATTTGGTTTGATGATCAAAAATTAATGATTGAATTAAAGGAGAACTCATTACCTCACTATCTTTTAGACAGGTTGAATGATTAGAAAATTATTTGTATACTAAAAAAAAAAATACTTTCTGGCCGGGCGCGGTGGCTTATGCTTGTAACCCCAGCACTTTGGGAGGCCGAGGAGATGGATTACCTGAGGTTGGGAGTTCGAGATCAGCCTGACCAACATTGAGAAACCCCGTCTATGCTAAAAATGCAAAAACCTGGGTGTGGTGGCACATGCCTGTAATCCCCGATACTTGGGAGGCTGAGGCAGGACAATCACTTGAACCCGGGAAACGGAGGCTGTGGTGAGCCAAGATTGCCCCATTGCACTCCAGCCTGGGTAAAAGGGCAAAATTCCATCTCCCCAATAAAAAACAAACAAACAACAACAACAACAAAAAAAAAAACAAGAAAAACCAACTTTCTGCCTCCCATGGACCTGTCCTGCCTATGGAATTTGCCCTACCTTCTGTCACCAAAACCAGGTCTAAATGTCTACTCTCACTCTGCAAAAACCCTTCAAATACTAGAAGAAAGATGCAAATCACTCCTCAATAAAGACTATCAGTTCCTTTAGTCATTCACCAAATGATACAGATTTAAATGATTGTATTTATCGATTCCGTCATCCTCCCCTGGATGCATTCTAATTCACTACTTTTCCAACTGTAGGCCATGACTCGAGAGTGGGCCATAAAACAAATGTATGGGTTCAGTGTGAGGAGGTGGTATAGGGCTGCAGTTAAGAGAAGAGCCACTGGATGATGCAAGTTCAGTCACTTTTTTATGTGTAACTTTGGGCACGTGACTTTACCCCTACTTACCTCAGTTTCCTTATTTTTAAGATAAGCATAATGATAATCATATCTGCCTCATAGGATGATTATGAGAATTGAGGTTTAATCCATGAATGCTAAACAGTGAGCCCTCTGAAGCCAGCTGCCCTGTGGGAGCTGTGCCACCGAAGAGGAGAGAGAGGAAAAAAAAGAGGAAAGAATGAATCTTTTCTGACAGGGAACAGAATCTAAGCTATGCCTTACTTCTCCAGTTTCAGGCAGAAAGGAGAAAAGGCAAGAAAGAACAAAGCTGGGTGTCCTCTCACCTCCACAGGGAATGGTCAGTCCTTCTTATCCCTCTGACACTGTGAAAGTGGGTGAGACACTTATCTAAAAAGGAAAGCATTGAGCATTGACAATGAAACATGTTTCTGAACATTTTGCCATCAAGCCAAGTTAAAAATACCATGCATAGTCTTAAGCATTTAGTTCCATTATCATTCACAATACAAATGATGTCTATCTAGGTCACAAGGCAGGACTTGCAAAGGGAAAAAATACCAAATAAATGCAATAATATTATCCCTAATGGATTTTAAAGTGATGAACTCCAGTTTCTAGAGTTCAGTTACATGAAGTTGCACGTTAAATAATCTTTCTTCTTAAAGATATGTTTTAAAGAAGCCTCACTGTCTCAATCCGTCATTGACCTCTTCCACACTCCTAAATGTACGAAATAGTAATCACTATGCCATTTTTTATATGAAGTTAAAATCATCAGAGAGGTATGTAACAGGTTTATGTAGGCACTAGTTTTTTACTTGGAGCTGAGAATTTTAGATTAACTCTGGTCTACTCCCTGAAGACAGGGCCCTTTCTGTGGCTACCAAGCCAGGTTTTGATGAAGCCCTAAAAACTGAATTAAGACAGAGCTGTTCCGAGAACCAGTACTCCTGGGAAAAGAAACAAGGAAGATCTCTCCCTTTTGCCAAGAGATTTACAACCTGCAAATGAGAAAGTATGTCACAGTGCTCTCTGAAGCCTCCTCTTCCATCCCCATGCTGATTTTCACACTTTCAAGAGCAACTCAAACAAATTCCAGAATGATTGTTTTTAGTATCACTTTTGTAAGAGTGCTGTTTGACCTTTCTTTTATTCACTATTTTTTAAATTATAAAATAGTGAAGCATCTTATGTGATTGCCGTTGTTCTGGCATTATTGAATTTAGCTCTTCTACTAGATCTCTATGTTTGAGCTTTTTAGGTTTCTCATCTCCCTTGCTTTAAAGACATCCCAACTGATTATTCCAAGCCCCCTCATTCTCCGCAAGCTACACAGCCCTGTCAGATTCTTCGTCTGCTAAGCATGCTCCAGTGAACAGAATCTTTCCATGATTCCCTTCTATTAACTGAAAATATACCAAATCTTAAAGGTTCTACCATCTGGAATCAATCACATCCTGCACTGTGTTCTAATTCTTTATCCGTTTAGATGAGTTTCTGAAACATGAATTTTATGTTTTTGTCTATGTCATTTCCTTCACCTAAATCTCCTTCCACTTCACCTTCAATTTTGCTTCTCATTTAAATTCTACAGATCCTTGTAATGAAATACTTTTATGGCAAACTTTCTCCCTCATTTTTCAAGCGTAGTTTTTCTCCCCTCCTCCAGACCTCCCAGAATTTTACTTGTACCTCTCTTAAACACACTTTCTGTTGAAGCTCATATTAAGACTGTGACACATGTGCCTCTTTTAGCAACTCAAAATATTTTAGAAAATAAAAGGAATCACATTTTGTTTAATTTGATGTCCTTCCCTGTGTCTAACACACTTCCTGTCACATAATGTATTTTCTGTCCAATAATAATAATAAAGAATGTTCCTTTTGTTCATTAGATACTAGAGTGTGAGCTCCCTGAAACCAGAAGAAATAAGTCTATATTGATCATCTTTTCAACCAGCTGCCTAACACTTGAACAGAAAATACTTAATAAATGTCTGCTGACTCAAAAAGAAAAACAAAAACACCTGCAACCCTATCCAGTGGACTTTTAATAGAATTACTAAAAATAGTATTGCAACAGACAGAAATTCAGATATCAGCCCTTATTACGTCATTTAAGTAAAAGGAAAATCATCTACAAAAGAAAAAGCCTTCACAAACAACTTCCTCAGTTTGCTTCATACAAAAATATAAGCTTTGTGACCTGCCTTTTGAAAGCAGAAGGAAATGTCTGGGCATTTTCTGCTTATCCCTTTTCAATGGAACTTGGTCATACATCCTTTTTATGAGCATCCAAACTTATTCATACACAGATTTGCAGACAGTACAATGGCCACTGGCGCATAAGCAAAATAGGAAAGAAGAAAGAAGGTGGAGCTTCAAAAGTTTTGTTTCCTGCAGGTTGTTGAGGACATTTGAGTCACCTAAAGCAATCCAGGCTATTGTCCTCATGCTACTGAGTCATTTTCCCCCAACATTCTATTTTTTAATTTGCTACTGAATTTTCCTAGGCTCTACTATTTAGGCTTAGAAAAAAATCAATTCCTTCCCTTTTATTGAAAAATTATGTACAACAAATTGTAACTGTAACCCAATCTACAAGGTTTAATGTAAGCTGCTTTGATTTACTGTCCCATTCATAATCTGCAGATGATTAGCCTCCTTGGAAACAATTCACTCCCTTGTCTAAGTGATATCAAGGTGTTTGTTCTTAATATGTCCAAAATCATCCTATGGACAAATGCATTATTGAAGAATTATATTTTAATTTATTTTCATGCAGTGCTTTTGATGGGCATTTGCATTAACACAATATGATTATGCCTCTTTATACTAGTATCTATTCAAATCGGAAATTACCTGCACATACAATCTCAGATGGTGGTCAAAAATTGTACAAAGAAGTAAGAATAGGACTCCTTAATATCATACAGCCTTGCTGCTCATCAATGAGGCTTTTTCTGTTCTAATGCTTTTGTCATGTATATGAAAGTCATTATGTAGTTTAGAAAACAGAAGATGAAGTGAAAGAGGAAGATCAGGGACCTAGAATGCATTAATATTCCACCAGCATCAAAGATATTTCCCTCGAGGGGCTCCTACAGGCCATGCTGTTATTACAGTGCCTATCCATTATCTTGTGCTGTTCTTGGTATTAAGACAATAATGGAGAGAATAGGATTATGTGCAGATGATAGGAAATGTGAAGGCAATTCAGCAAGATAGGAAATGAATGGAGACATGATTCTTTCATCGAAGCCAGGGATGGTTTAGCATAGGGTAAGAGGGAAGATAAATGAAGCAAAATGAAATCTTTACAGGTTAGCCAGGGTAAAATGAGTGTTTTCATATAATCCTATGAGTTTAACCTTCTTGATAGAAAATGCCACGGCATCTTTCTTTAAAATCCAAGTATACGTGCCTTTGGAGATGATCTGTTTTTGTTCTGAAATTTTGTTGGAAAAGCTGTCCAGTGCTTACATGGTCAGAAGGTGGCCTGAAGGAGTGGCATAACCTTTTAATTCACTCCCATCACTGAGAAATTTGGGCTGTTATTTAAGATTCCCCAGTGGAAAAAACAAGCCCAGCAACTCTCCTGACCCATCTCTTGCCAAACAATGCCCAGTAATCAAGAGAGCAATAAACTGAGCACCAGACAGGAGAGTTCTATTATGAAAAATGCTTAATCTAGTTTCTCAGAGCCCCCATTTCTTTTTACACTAACCCTTCCTGTACACACACACACACACACACACACACACACACACACACACAATCATCCAGACAGACTTTGAAAACAGCAAAGAAAAGCCCCGGCTTTTTAAAAAGATCACCTATATTGGATGCCCAAGGCTAATGTGACTCAAAGGTTGGCATTTCATGATGATGGTGGGGAAACAAGAACGGCAGATTGTGTTATTTGCAGACAGGGCACTGGCATAAATAAATGTTTCTGTTTATTTTAAAAAAAAAGAGAACATTTAATTAAATGAAGGCACATTCATCTACAGACAATATGACAGGGCCAGAGAGAGTGCTTTCTCTGTGTTCACATACTCTGCTTACTCTTCAAACACTGCATTTGATCCTGATTTAAATTGGATAGAAATTCAACCAAACTGGGATCAACAATATAATAACATCCTCTACCTCAAAGAGTTACCAAGGGGAATTGAAGAGAAAATATTAGAGGAAATCAGGATGTAGATACAGTGTATCTATAAGCTTGTGTAAGAACGTGAAAGCTGTGGATATTCAGGCTGCATATGAAATGTCGATTAATATATCCTGGACGGAATTGCACTGCAGAAAACACTACTTAGTTCTACAGTAATTCTCTAGAAACATGGTTAAAAACGGGTTACAAAATAACTATATGACTATATAGATAGGTGCATGTACATATATATCCTAAACACACACACACACACACACACACACACACACACACACACCCACCCCTGAAGAAAAAGCAAGCAACAAGATCAGGAGGAAATGATATTTATGAATTTTCCTCCAAAGCGTGGACCTGCTATCTATATAGCAAAAAAATTCACATACAAAGAGAAAATGTAATCAAGACCTTGGACAGCGTATGGACCTTTTCTTTCCCCTCCCCCTGCCCTGTCTGGGCTCTTTGGCTCACCTTCCCAGTTTTCTGGTTTTAAAAATGGCTCCATACTGCTCTCTGCTGCTGGTTTATAATTTTCTACTTGGAAAGCTTAGAGCCATTCCTGCCGCTGTGGCTGTATATCAGGTCTTGATTGGAGTGCATACCTAATGGGACTGTGCCCTAATTTGAAACAACACAAGCTAGTAGCCCATAGATTTGGACTGCCAAATCCAGCTTCCTGGCTACATTTTTTTCCTTCAAATTATCTGGACTCTTCGACCTTATGGAAATCTAATTCTAGCCACAGAATCATCTAAATTTAAAAGACTGGCCTGTTAAGGAAATGATGTATTATTGAGAATCTCACTGTAGGAGTCATGTCTCTTGGAAAATGAGGTAGAAAGGAGAGGACATTATGGGAATGGATGTAGTGACTAATTAATATCACCTCTTAATAACCACATCACATTGAATGCAATTTCAAATAAGAAAATTAATAAAATAATAACAGGTGTGATACAGCCCAGAACAAGGTATGCACTCAATTAATATGAGATTTGAACCAAATCTAAGCAATTGAATAGCCAATAAAGAATTTTAATTTAGGAAAAAAAGTTAACCTTAGGGAAAAGATATTTCAAACATTAGATAAAGTATTCAAAGAGTGTTTAGCTCTCTTTTGAAAGTATAAAAATGAAGAAAGAGTGATTTATTTGCTTATTTATTGTAATAGAAAATGTCAGAATAGGCCGGGTGCAGTGGCTCATGCCTGTAATCCCAGCACTTTGGGAGGCCCAGGTGGGTGAATCATTTGAGGTCAGGAGTTCAAGACTAGCCTGGTCTATGTGGTGAAGCCCAACCTCTACTAAAAACAAAAATCAGCTGAGCATGGTGACAGGGGCCTGTAGTTCCAGCTATTTGGGAGACTGAGGCAGGAGAAACCCTTGAACCCAGGAGGCGGAGTTGCACTGAACCGAGATCGTGCCACCCGCTGCACTCCAGCCTGGTTGACAGAGCCAGACTCAGTCTCAAAAAAAAAAAAAGAAAAAGGAAATGCCAGAATGGAATGTTAGGATTTTACCAAATACATTATTTTATGAATAATAATAAATTCAAGCACAAAAACGTTTAGCAGGGAGCTTATTCAATGATAACACATTTCTTACATCTGGAAATAATGATGATTATGAAAGACACTTAACAGCTGTAACTGGAAGTTGTAATGTGTGGCAACATGACCACATGACTTAATCCAAGAGCATATGGTCAGTTGCATGACCCGGTTTGACAGACAGGAAGTTGTTATAATCCATGTTATAATTTCAGTCACATCTAAAGCACACAACCCTAGTACCCTGCTCAACAGAAACATAAAGGAGGGAAATGAAAAGGACAATAGGAAGTAATACGTGACATTGATGGGTATCATTTACCAGGGCCTTTGCCCTTGAAATTCGTTATAATCTAGAGAGATCCAGTTGCATAGACACCCCACAGAATCTGGATGGACTCCACCCCAGAATTTGGTATGGGTATTGAGACTGGTAACATCACTCACACATTAAAAGAGGGTGAAAAGGTTTATAGCCTGCATTATGAATCAGGAAAATGGCTTGACAGAGCAGGGAAAAGAGACTGGCTTGGAGTTTTTATGGTATTTAGGGGAGGACTAAGCTGAGGCTTCCCACATGTGGTTTGTACTTTCTGCAGATGCCAAAGGAGGGAGAACCTCTTCTTATAAAGCTTGCTCAAAGGTGGGACAGAAGGGGAAGGAAGAAGGGGGGACTGAGGGTTAAAAGCTGTCAGCAGTCAAACATCAAAAAACAAAGCCAGACGCTTTATTCTAAAGGCCTTTGTCTCATATCAGCAGCAGTTCTAATTTATTAGACGATGGTGCAAAGCTCTCCAAACGTTGTCCGGTCAATACTGAGGGCAGATATCTCTCTGAATTCAAACTCGGAAGGTAGCCTCTAAAAGGTAATAAGAATCAGTTGACTCTAGGGTACTGAGAGCTTTGGATCCTAGTTTTTGAAGTAGAACAAAAACACACACACACAGAGAACAGATATTGTTTTGTAAACACCTTTATCCAAGCAATTTTGTTCAATAAACATGTATTGATGTGCCTGGCTCTGTTCCAGGTGAATTTTATGAATAATATACTGGTTCTGTCCTCAAGGAGTTTTCAGTCTACTGGTAGAGAACACATTCATAAATAAATAATTTCAATATTGGCAATGTTAGAAGTATATATGAAGGACAGAAGGAACAGAGAATGTATTATCTCTGTCCTGAAGGCTGAAATCAGCGAAAGTTTCAGAAAGCAGGATCTTCAAGAATAGATGGAAGATTACCAGGCAAATAAGAAAGCAAAGCGGATTTGAAGCAAAGAAAAGGCACCATGTTAAAGTAACAGAAGTATAAAATGCCTTGTCATTTTCAGATAACTATAAACAGTTCAATATCGCTAATGCATGTAAGGAAGGTAGTAATTCACCAAAAATGAAATTGAAGCAGCAGCAAAGGCCAAAGCATGGAGGAATTGCTAAATCAAGGGAAAATACTTAGATTTCATTCAGAATCTGTTTTAATAGCTTTCTACTTCTTTGATTATACATTTCTAGCAGTACACAAATTTTATTATTAAGCACTGTTATAAGTACATAAGTTTCCTAAATTAATCACACATATTAATGTCATTTGTAGATATCCTGACACACGAACATTTACAAGTTCATCATTAGCAATATTTCTAAGCAGATTCTACTAAAGCATGTGGCTATCACCAAGACATAAACAACATCATTTATTTCATTAAGTAAAAAAGGATGATTTGAAAATGGAAAATAATAACTGGAACTTAAGGTTAAAAACAGAAGATCCAGCAGCTTGTCCCTTATAAAAAAGAATAAATAATTTTGGAAATTTTAAAATTTATGATCATATAACATATTCCTAGGACTATACCCCAATCTTTGGAAGTGATTCACATATGTGAGGGAATATTATGCTTTAATAGATGACAATTAAATCCCTCTCTGCTGCTGCCATTATCCTGGGCTCTCCGGAGTTCAACCTGACTATTTCATTTTAATTTGCAAGAAAGCTGAGATTCAAAAAAATCTATATCAACCTTATGATGAAAAATTTCTGGTCATCAAAAGACTGAAAATGGTTGAAAAATAATGGACCAACACATGGGCTGTTTACTTTTGGAACTACTTTATTAGCATTACTCAAAAATTAAAAATGAAAACATTAAAGATGACATGAGCAACAAGTATAACAATGTCAGTACAAATTTCATAAAGATACTGCACCATTGCACGATACAGTTGGGATCAAAAGTCATGTCAGAGAACCGCTTAGGAGCCATTTCTCTTCCAACTGTTTACATGTAATAAATGTGTTTGGTAAATAAAATACATTAGTAAATTTTCAAATAAATATTTGCTGCCAACATTATGCACTGCTTTCATGCAATATGTTCAACAGCATTTGAGGCGAAGTCCTACAGCAGGTGACTTTGGCAACTGTTTCACTCCATCTAAAATCATCCTGTAGCAGAGAATCTTTCACTTTAGAAAGGAATGTACGACATATTATAAGTTGTCATTTAAAAACAAAGCATGCAGTCTTTGAGAACATGCATACAAAACCCTATATGATACACCTCTTTATTTTATTTTTATTTTTTCCACACTTCTTTTTTTTTTTTGAGACGGAGTTTCGCTCTTGTTGCCCAGGCTGGAGTGCAATGGTGCGATCTCGGCTCACCGCAACCTCCGCCTCCTAGGTTCAGGCAATTCTCCTGCCTCAGCCTCCTGAGTAGCTGGGATTACAGGCATGCGCCACCATGCCCAGCTGATTTTTTGTATTTTTAGTAGAGACGGGGTTTCACCATGTTGACCAGGATGGTCTCGATCTCTTGACCTCGTGATCCACCCGCCTCGGCCTCCCAAAGTGCTGGGATTACAGGCGTGAGCCATCGCGCCGGGCCCTTTTCCACACTTCTAATAGACAAGTGATGCTACAGGGAAATGTCTATATTATTGGGCATTATGTTTACATAAATAGTAAGTGTCATGTACATGGTATTATAGTTTTTTCTGCAAAAAGCACTAAAAATTGGTATTTTACCAAATGTACATGTTACCAATTATTATTCTTTTCCTGTTATGTGGTATCAGGTACCAAGAAGCATAACCAAACAGAAGCGAAGATTTACTATGTGAAAGACTGTTTTTACACTGAATCCAGATATGCCATCTAGTGAATTTTTGTAAAATTATTCACACTTTCTGGGTTGAAAGCTGGAGACAGAGAATAGGGATTATTATTACACCTAAGTGTAAATTATCCTAGAGTAAACTGCAAACAATTTATTTATACAATAATTACTAATGTGCACTCTTAAGCACTAACATGATTTGAGAAGTTTAGTGGACAGCTAGCTCTCTTCCTCTGGGACTTATTGAAGTAAAAGACAATGAGATATTTCAGGGCTCCATTTCCACCCAAGGACCAAGAATTTACACCATGAAACAAGAACTACTGTGAGTGAGGGCTGATGCACATTGAGTACCTCCTGCTTATTCATTAAGGAGGATGATGTCATCAATCAATAGAAAACCTGTTTTACGAAAAACTGGTTTTCCATTGATCAAAGAGGTTATAACCTTTGGGTGCTATTTTGACCTGCCAATGTATTCCAATGACTTTATTTCTACTTAAAGAAACAGGCTTTATAAATGTTAGTTTCATCCCCATAAATCTTTAAAGAGCCCCCATTCCACCTTACCACATTGCCCATAATATTTCTTCTTTCCTTTTTTTTGTTCCTTTCATTATCATAGTTATTTTTTCTATTTTATTTTTCTCCTTTTGAGAAAATCATACTTCATCTCAACACTGCTTCTCTTAGAACTACAGGTTTTCTCTTTCCATGCTACTTTTCATATGAATTGCTTCCATGTTTATTTGGTGCCCATATTTTAATTGATTTCAATTCCAACCCCCACTCTGCAGTTAGATTTAAGCATCTAAGGAAGTCTTTTTATTTTCCACCAAGTCAGCGTTTCTACGGATGTGTCAATGACTGACAGGAAGAACTGCTGGGGATGATACTGACTCAGCAGACTCACCATAGATGAATAAATGATGGAAATGTCAGATGTGGAAGGAAGGGCAAACTGTAAGAATGGGCTCAACTAAATAACAAAATAAATAAATAACTTATTGCAGCTAAGTTTCCCAATTTCTAGACAGCCATAGCCACAAGTTTCAATGAAAAAAATATTCTATTTTAAATCATTCATTTAAAATACTACTCAATCTTACAAGTAATTAGCCCAACCTCATATGCCACTCTACATGTATCTTTATATTATAAAAAGTTTTTGCATGTGCAGTGTGTATTAATCTTATTTTGGCTTCATGATTATCTTACATATGTTTGAGCAGAACCTTCAGAAGAAAAATAGAACATAGATTTAAGCAGAAAGAAACTTCTTGAAATTTCTTCGTTTATTCTGGGATTAAAATAAAATGTCACGCACTTCACTTTACTCGTAACAAATTGAATAGGGCAGAGCACTTCTAGGGAATAAGTGACAAGATTTTCCTATTTACCTATGTCCCTATACCAGCCATAAGGTTATTTGGAAGGCTACTACATTTTCTTAAATCCACACAGAAAGTTCTTTTAAAGAAAGTTGATAGATGAAATATTAAAGAAATCTGATACATATTTCAATCTCCTGCCTCTACTGAAGACATCAGAGAAAACTCTAAAGGCATCAGTCACTTTGTGTTTTGTATTGGATCACAGAATTCACTGGAGAGAGCATCTATTTGTTGAAAAAGTTATAACTTAGGCATGGTTTTAAGTATTTTAAATATATAATCAACATTCCATATCAGTTAAATTTTATCATCCTCATATTATACATGAGGAAAACTGAGGCTTAGCAACATTAATTAAGGTACTTGAATAAAGTGAATAGTAAATAATGGATTATTAATACTAGATAAATTTCTAATGACACCTTCTGTTAACATCTATTATATTAAAAATATTTGTCTAGTTTTCCAGGCACAGTGGCTCATGCCTGTAATCCCAGCACATTGTGAGGCTGAGGCAGGAGGATCCCTTGGGCCCAGAAGTTCAACGCGTCAGTGAGCTATGATCATGCCACTGTACTCCAGCCTGTGTGATAGAGTAAGACCCTGTTTCTAATGTGTGTCTGTATGTGTGTCTAGTTTAAAGCCAATTTAAATTTTCTTATACTGAAATTTAATCTTAGAATGTGTGCAGACTGGATTACCTCTAAACAACTGGTCTTGTCAGATTTGTCTTGCTAAATTGTGTACTGGGAAATGGATTGTTGGTCCTGCCATCTAAGACAGGTGGCACTTCTGGTAGTCCTTAACCAGTCAGAACAAATACATTCCTCTGCAACAGTCAAATGGACTCAGGTTTGGCATCAATATTAATCAAATCATGAGGTGTATCCCATGAAACAAATCTCTTTTTTTTTTTTTTTTTTTTTTTTGAGACGGAGTCTCGCTCTGTCACCCAGGCTGGAGTACAGTGGCGCGATCTCAGCTCACTGCAACCTCTGCTTCCCAGATTCAAGCAATTCTTTACCTGAGCCTCCTGAGTAGCTGGGATTACAGGTGTATGCTACCATGTCAAGCTAATTTTTGCATTTTTTAGTAGAGACGGGGTTTCACCATCTTGGCCAGGCTGGTCTTGAACTCCCGACCTCGTGATCCACCCATGTCGGCCTCCCAAAGTGCTGGGATTACAGGCGTGAGCCACTGCACCTGGCCAAGACAAGTCTTAAATATAAATTTTGTTTCTCTGTCATGTAAACTTTTGCTCATAAGCTGTTTATTGAGGAGCTAATTTTAGATTCTAATCTCAGTTTGAAAGAAAATCCTGTCATGCACACATTAAGTACTGCCCAAGTAGATCCTGCTATTTGAGAAGTGGATGACCAAAAGAGAATTAGGTAACCAGGTTAGCAATGGTAAATTTTTTGAGAGATCCATGATCTGAAGAAAAAACTCTTGGCCACATATTGCTTGAGTACATGTTACTTAAATTCTACCTATAGTTTGACATTTGTCATAAAGCTAAGACATTTTAGCATATAAAACTATCTTAGAAATAAAACAAAAAACAATGAGCAATAATGTCTTAACAGGCAAAAGATATGAGTTAATTCACAAAAGAAAAAAATACAAGAATACTTGATATATTAAGAAAAATATTGTTTTACGAAAGAATTGAAAATTTAAAAGACTTACCATTTATGCTTATCAGACAACAAAAAGAGAATTCCCAATGTCTCATATATTTGAAACTCAAAAAAGCATATATATTATTTTAAACAACTGGACAGCTGTTAACACTAGTTTCTCTTGCTACTAAGCCTAAGAAAATAATTGGACAAATATTTAGATGTAAATATAAACAACTAGCATTGTTTATAAAAGAAAAAATCTAAATGTCCAACAGTTTGGCATTAGCTGAATACATTTAAGTGCATCTGTATACTTCTGAAGCTACCAAATATAATCATGAAGAATGTATACATGAATACACATAGAAAGATGGCCTAATACACGTCTATTAAATGACTATTTTACAGAAAGGAATCTGGAATAATATATCCAAATGAATGAGTGATGAACTCCGAAGAGTCTGATTACTCACAATAAGGTCTTTCTTCTTTTTTATCACCTACATCGTCTAACGTTTCTACAGTAAATATCTATGAAGTTTGCAATGAAAAATCTTTTTATTGAACATGTTAAAATCAGGTTACATTATGAAACTCTAGGTATATAAAGGATTTAAGACTCAGCATCTAAAAATAAAAAATAAGTTTATAAAAGAATTACATGTAAAATTTTTCTGAGCTAGTGGTTTTATGCTCTATTCCAATTTTTCAAAAGAAGAAGCTTTTCTTGTAAGCAGGAAATGTATAAACAAGGGTCTGAAACCAATTTTCCTCAATCACTGAAAGAAAAGGTAAAACATAAATAATCCATGTCTTCAAATGTAATCGGATTCACATGGTTCAGACACACAAATTAAACTAACTTTTGTGAATGCTTGCTGTTTGTTGCATACCTTGTGAACATATTCTTATTTAAAGCCTCTACCGCATAAGAGGTAGCATTATTTCCCTAATTTCTGAGTGAGAAAAATAATGGCCATGTCAAAATCACTGTGCACATACTATCACGAATCAGCACATCTCTGTAGTTCATCAGATTAATCTGCAAACATGTTTAAAACAACAGACTCCTAGGCCCTAATCCAGATTTACTCCATCTGAAGCTCCTAGGCTATTTGAATGTTTGAGTTGGGTTTAGAAATCACTAGACTGAATCACTTTAGGTGTCATTTAAAGACTAAAACTTAAGGTAGATGGGGAGATGTATGTCAAAGCGTAAAAATTTGCAATTATTTAAGATGAGTAAGTCTAGTGATCCAATGTAAAGCAGGAAGATAACAGATAATAATAGTGTCTTGTATACGGAAAATGTACTAAGAGATTAGATTTCAGGTTCTTTTATCACACACACACAAGGGAGGAAACTGTGGAAGGTGGTGGCTATGTTAATCTGCTCAGCTGTAATAATTATTTCACTATATATATGTATATCAAAACATCATGTTGTTTACCTTAAATATATAAAATAAAATATAAATTTTAAAAATAAAAATAGACAAGATTTTCTCTCTAATCTGGTTCTCCCTCTCCTGAAATATTGATAACTTTAAGCAAGTATGGTCTTTAAACCTAGCAACAGAGGCCTCGGCTTTCTTAAAAAGCATTTGATGCCTTTCACACTCAGTTTCCAGTACTCAGTCCTGGTAGAGTAAAATTTGTAATCCTTAAATATAGGCCGTAGACTCTTGCATAACAAGTTCCATTTTCAAGTAGCGCCAAGAGTCCATTTTCTTCTTCATGTTCCTATTTACAGTCCCAGGGAGATGTGGGAATTAGAAGAGTATTCACAACCATTGAATCTGGTGGCTCAGGAACTTTTTGCAATATTATAAAGTTCATATTACTCATCTATACTTGTGTGTGTGTGGATGTAATATGCAAAAATTTTCAGTTTTGTTACTTTGAAGATATTATCAAAGTAAAAATTATAATCTCCTTAAAATGCTAAATTGATTTTAACATTTAAATACTTGAACATGTAACATATAGGCTTCCATATGTAGTCCTATCCTAGGATTTACCAATGTTAGGGCTGGGTCTGTTGTCAGTCAATATACAATGTGACTCTGATTATGCTTTCAGCTTTTAGCAATTCAAACCTCATTTTATGATGCCTTATCTTAGCAAGAATAGAGGGGTAAGAACAACCTTTCTGTGTAGTGACTCCCTCTTTCTTGCCTGACTATCTCAACTTTATGTTTTGCACTGATTCATCTATCTATTGGTATCTAGACTAATAATCTACAATCCTATAGGACTTTATGTATTTCTCTAAGCAACTATAAATGTTTTTGTCTTTTTAGAAATAAAATAGGTTAGAGAGAAAAAGAAGGGGAGGCAGGAAAGGGTAAGCAAAGAAGGAAGATTCAAAGTTAAGATATACCCGAGATCAGATGTCTATAAAGTGAGAGAGCACAAATTTAAACATAGTTCTATTTTCAATTTCAATTAACATTTCATTGTATCACACTTTCGATGTTTTTGTAAATCAAGGTCATTATCACGCTTTCAATATTTTTGTAAATCAAGGTCATATGCCCTAATATATGAAAGTTACTTTTCCAGGTACATTTAAAATTCAATTAAAAAACATGTTAACAATATTATGAAAAAAGTTTTAAAAAATCTAATAAACATTCACTTGCTTTAGGATTACCATCGTTATGGGCATCAATTATTCCTGTGTATTTATATACAAATGGTCCTCTTTCAAATATCTGATTTTTATACAATTGCCAAATTTAAAGTTTCTTCATTCATTAATTGATTTGTTCAACAAAATATTTATTGAGCATCTATAGTACTTATAAATCAGCAATGAACAGTAAAAGTAAATAATTTCTGTTCCTGTTTTGCTTATTTCCTAAAGGGGTATAGACATTAAAAAAAAAAAAAACATTGAAAACAGAAATATACATTGTACATTCT
Organism: Sapajus apella; assembly: GCF_009761245.1. Classification (NCBI taxonomy): domain Eukaryota; kingdom Metazoa; phylum Chordata; class Mammalia; order Primates; family Cebidae; genus Sapajus; species Sapajus apella. The sequence continues at coordinate 9,122,107 of NW_022437004.1, read as the reverse complement.
AGTTCATATTGGTGGTCAGTACAATGGAAAAAAGAAAAAGTAGATGAAGGTAAAAAGGACTGAAAGTCTTGCTTAGATGAGTGGGAATTATAAATTTAAATAAGAGTGTCACACAGAGCTCACTGACAAGGTAAGAGCTCAAATGAAGACTTGCTTGGGTGATGCAGGTGTATATCTGGGAGAGGAGCTTTCCAGGCAGAAGTAAAGAAAATGGCAAATGGCAAAGGGAGGGATGGGCTGGAGTCCAATAGCAGTAGAGTAAGTAATATCTCTAAACCACCCTTCCTGCATCAAATTAGATCTTCTAAACAGCTGATAAATGATATTTGTCTACAGCATGGTGTTGCCTTCTTTTTTTTTTTTTTTTTTTTTTTTTTCTTTAAGACAGAGTCTCACTCTGTCGCCCTAGCTGGAATACAGTGGCACAATCTCAGCTCACTGCAACCTCTTCCTCCTGGGTTTAAGCAATTCTCTGCCTCAGCCTCCCTCTCGAGTAACTGAGATTACAGGCGCCCGCCACCACGTCTGGCTATTTTTTTTGTATTTTTAATAGAGATGGGGTTTCACTGTCTTGGCCAGGTTGGTCTTGAACTACTGACCTCGTGATCCACCCATCTGGCTTACATTCTTAAGGTAACCATAGAGAAGAGAGGTTGTAATGTGAATGCCCACATAAAACAGCCATGGTCATGAGCACCACCATTCTCTATGTTGGTGCAAAAGTAACTGCGGTTTTGCAATTTTTAATGGCAAAAATCGCAATTACTTTTGCACCAAACTAATAGAAGCCAGTGGATAGGTAGTCTCCACGAGCTTGCCTACCCAGCTCATCCTCTGTATCAGCAGATACCACTCTGCTGGTCCAACCTCCATGAAGTTTTCATCCCCCTCTGTTTCTCTTTACGCAGAGCCGGACAAGATTGGGCATATAGGCTGGAGTGCAATGGAGTGATCTCAGCTCGCTGCAACCTCTGCCTCCCGGGTTCAAGCGATTCTCCTGCCTCAGCCTCCCAATTAGCTGGAATTACAGGTGCTGCCTACCACACCTGGCTAATTTTTGTATTTTTAGAAGAGATGGGGTTTTTAAAGTCTGTGCACCTATGTGCTCCAGGTAAGTAAGCATCCTGGAGGAGAGGTTTAAAAATTGGAGGCTGTCCTTCTATTTTTTTCTTTCTTTCTTTTCTTTTCTCTTCTCTTTTTTTTTTTTTTTTTTTTTTTTTTCTTTCTTTCTTTCTTTTTCTTTCCTTCCTTCCTTCCTTCTTTCCTCTTTCCTTCCTTCCTTCTTTCCCTTCTTTCTTTCCCTTCTTTCTTTCCCTTCTTTCTTTCCCTTCTTTCTTTTCTTTCTTTCTTTCTTTCTTTCTTTCTTTCTTTCTTTCTTTCTTTCTTTCTTTCTCTCTCTCTCTCTCTCTCTCTCTCTCTCTCTCTCTTTCTTTCTTTCTCT
>NW_022437004.1:9063756-9120566 GCF_009761245.1 Sapajus apella | reverse complement strand
CCCCCCCCCCCCTCTCTCTCCTCTCTCTCTCTCTCTGTCTCTTTCTTTTTTTTTTTTTTGGGACAGTCTCGCTCTGTTGCCCATGCTGGATAGCAGTGGAGCAATCTCGGCTCACTGCAACCTCCACCTCCCGGGTTCAAGCGATTCTCCTGCCTCAGTCTCCTGAGTAGCTGGGACTACAGACGCCTGCCACCACACCCAGCTAATGTTGTATTTGTAGTAGAGACGGGGTTCACCATGTTGGTCAGGCTTGTCTCAAACTCATGACCTCATGATCTGCCTGCCTCGGCCTCCCAAAGTGCTGGGATTACAGGCGTCAGCCACACTACCCGGCCTGTCCTTCAATTTTTCATACAAAATTATTCTGGATCTTCTGAATCCCATGAGAATACTACTGGAAGACCAGAATCATGGGTTCCCAGAAATCTGTGAAGTTTTTATTTGTGTGTCTGGTTGCTTAAAACCAAAGTGCACATTTCATAATTGTAACGTTGTTCATTATGCTATAGCTGCTAAAGGACAGATCACTGCCTTATGGCGTTGAAGTCTATTTTGCAATTGTTAAGTCATCAATACTCAACAAATTTTTGGAAATATGTTCATGAAGTTGAGAGGCTACCTGCAACTTTGAATCTTACGGCAATGTTTTCTTATTTGTTCTTACGGTAGCATGATTTCTGCCACTTAAAATCTTCCTCTCTTTACCCTTTCCTTGCTTATGACATGGAAAAGAGTTTAGACTGCGTGTGAGTAAACCTACTTATGGTTTTGATTATGTCATAAGCTTGCTTTCTAATCTCAGGCAAATCACTAATTTTCTCTAAACCCTAGTTGCCTCAAACCTGTAAGAAGGATGTTAATAATTATCTCACTAAATTGTTTCGAGTACTACATGAGAATTACAAGAAAATGCTTTCAGAATGGTTAAGTCTGCAAGGCAGAGTAGGTAGTTTACTATAAGACATGAGTTTTTTAAAAAATGTAATGTAATTCTGTACTGTTTAAGCTCCCTGGAAAACAACCTAATTTAAATAGCATTATTAATTCCTATTAGATTACTATTTTGCTCTTAGAAAATTTTAGGATGCTGGCACTTTTTTTTCTGGAGACCAAAGACAAAATGAAGACAGGAAGCCCAAACCTGGGCATCAATGAACAAATAAAAAACAGGAAAAGTTTAGCATCTTTGAGTTTGTTCTCCCTGCATTGTGACTACTGTGGGAAATCTTGCATCCTCTTTCTCTGGTCTGGGAGACAAAACTTTTGTGATTACAAAGAGAATAGTTGGGCTTTTAAAAAATGTTGTGTCTTCACATGGTTATAAAAATGTTACTGTTTAGAAATTCTCTCTCTCCTTCTCTCTCCCCTCCCCCCAATCTTTTTTGGCTTGTTGCTACCTCTTTCAACAGAAATCATATTATAATACAACATTTCATGAAGAATCTTTAGATTTTAATATCAGCATTGAAAACCAGAAAAAAAATGTCATTAACCAATAGGCTTATTTTCCTTCATTTTGAATTTCCCTTTGATTTATTTAAAAATAATTCTTCTTTGGTTTGTATCTGTGAAGAAGGCTTTTTTGGTGGGAGTTTACTTCATCTGTCTAGCAAGGCCTGCAAAGGCCCACCGGTATTTCACATCTCAAAGCTAGACATGTGCAAATATCTACTAATGATAAAAAGAAGGATATATTCACAAAGGTACTAGGCGCCATCTGGTGAAAACTACTGACTGTGAGAAAGATAATAATATATGGTCGAATTTAGAGGACTTTCTGTTTTTATCTTTTTTTCTGTCTTTCTTTCAAATACAGCCCCTGTAGTAAGGATGGTGGGAAGAAAACTAAGAGAATAGTCAGAGACAGGAGTAGAAAAAGGGGAAGAAGGGTTACGGGATATATCAAAGCCAGAAAAATAATCTTGCAATACATCTTCTAAGAAATACTCCTTGAGTCATGCTGAGCGGATAAAATTCTGAGCTTTCTGGGTTGAGGGAGGCGGGAAGATGCAGAAAGAAAGAAACATAGCTCTCTTGCTTTGGGAATTATAGAACCTGAGGCTCTCAGGTGAAAAACTAATGAGTGAATCAAGTGAAATGCATGATTACATCCTCTAAAGCTTTGATTTGATGGCAGTTTTTATTAAATCGCAAACGAGATTATTGCCCAACCCCAAGCAAAGAGTAGGGAAGAGGAGTACTTTTCCCCCAAGGAATGCAAAACCAGTACAGTAGCTCTTTTTGTCAGGCACTGACTTCTGTTGTATACATTCTAAAAATGTTATCAGTCATTTAGAAATCTCTAGTGTAAGGCGAACAGTTTTTTATTTAAAAAATTATAACAGTTTAGACTTAGATGTAGCCACATGACCATCTGGGTAAAGGTGATTTCTTTCTTTTTGTTCAAGAGCCCTCTCATGCTTCTTTATACAGGGGTGTGTTTGCTTTTGTTATGTACACATATGTATACAGACATTCAAATATGAATATGAAAAACCCTCTTGAAAGGATAAAGAAACAAATGATTATTTGTACCAGGCAAGCTCTAAAGCTGTATTTTAGAGAGTATTATCTAGAGAAAGGCTACTTGAGAATTATCTGAAGATGTCTATTAAAATGCAAATTTTTAGGTGGCTGCAGACCCAGTGAATCAGAATTTCTGCCAGGGGTCCTAGTCAGTGCCTAGGTGGGGCCTGAGGGGCATTTTTATCAAGCAAACTGTAAATGTGCCTTGGTGTCTAATTGTGTGTGCAAATTGGGCACATTTATTGAACACTGTATTAACTCTTACAGGTGACATTAGATATTCTGACATAGAATGTGGGAAGCCTTAGGAAAGGAAGAATGTGTGCCTCTCAGAAAAGAATTCCTATGGCTTAGAGTAGACATTGTTGCTATTGGGTCTGTGTGTAATCCAGCCATTCCATTTTCAGTTATCTCTGCACAGGCAACATGAAGGGATTGAACATAGATTCACTTACACTATGCTGGTCTGAGAATATCTGGGCAAATAAATCACATAAAATAATTTCCTGGAATCAGAATACCTGAGCTCTATTGCTGAAGGCATTGCTATCCCTTGCACTTATTAAGTACTTCCTGCATGCAAAGCCTACTCAGAGATTTTTTAAAATTATTATCCTAATAGGTACAAATCAAAATATTTTCTTAGGGTAAATTTACACCTAAATCTGATTCCAGCAATGGGAATGCAGGAGAAGTAAAAGAAAAGTTTGACCTTGGCTTGGCAGAAGAAAAAGCTGGGACCACAAGAAACATAATTAGTGATTATCAACAAGTTTTCTAAACTTCCCATTACATTGGCGACAAAAAGAAACAATGAGAAATATATTTATTAATCTATGTGTAGATGAATGATTGTGTCTATTACTTCCAAACATGTTTAATAAGATATAAACACTAAAGTCAGCATGTCTGAAAAACACTTATCTAGCACAAATTATGTGGTGACAATTTGACAATATGTTATGTATATTCACAAAATATATGTGAAAGATCAATGAAAGTCCAAAGGAAAAAGTCTAATTATATCTCACTTTTTATCTCAAGAATTTTACTCAATTTCTTTTAAAACAAAATTGACTAACACCTGAAACTTCTGTTAATTAAAAGGAAGATGCCAGGAGCAGTGGCTCATGCCTATAATCGGAGCACTTTGGGAGGCCGAGGTGGGTGGATCACAAGGTCAGGAGTTGGAGACCAGCCTGGCCAATATGGTTGAAATCCTGTCCCTACTAAAAATACAAAAATGAGCCAGACATGGTGGCATGGTGGTGCGCGCCTGTAGCCCCAGCTACTTGGGAGGCTGAGGCAGGAGAATTGCTTGAACCTGGGAGGCAGAGGTTTCATTGAGCCAAGATGGTACCACGCACTCCAGCCTGGGCGACAGAGTGAGACTCCATCTCAAAAAAAAAGAAAAGAAAAGAAAACTGGTAATTTGGGAGGTCCAAACATGGTAAATGATGGTAGTACATAAAACTAGAAAATAAGAGGCAGGAAACACATGAGCCATAACTGGCTGGATGGTGTTGAATCATTGCCTTGTGCAGTGTTGAATTACACTCTTTCTTAATTATTCCTGTTATTACGTATATTGTTCTCCTACCTCCCAGAAGAGCAGAAATTAATAGTGGATTAATAATGAATTTTGTCTCTTCATTCCTTATTTCCATGTACATCATTAGTAAAGTACATGTCTGATAAGGCAGTTACTGTGGGCAAACAGAACAGAGAAGGGAGACTCGCTATGGAGACTTTCTTCTGAAAAAGCACTTGAGACAGCTGTCCCTTGCTTTTTCACCTGCCATAATTCCACGAGTTCAGGTCTCCACACTGAAGTGGACTTGGAGAAGCAGAGAAACAAACATAATTGCTAGGTTTAAATTCATCAAGCTGGCTGACCCAAAAAATGAAAAGGAAATTTCCATTTTGTTTGTCAACCATCCAATGCTGCAGAGAAAGAGGAATGTGAAAGCTTTCATCAGCTCAGCCTACCTCTAGGAATATCTAGAGGTAAGAATTTTTTAAAAGTGCACAGAACTCAGTTTCCCTTTAACCAGTGCCTGTTGAACACGAACACCAGACTATGAGAGGGTAATGATACGATCACATGAGCATTCCGAAGGAAGATGCCATATTTCAAACTTCCCTGTATATACGTTCAAATGTATCATAGTGGTGGTGAGAACCCTAAGTCTTAGAGATTTATATTAAACTACATTCCGTTGGTATCAGATCTTAACTGAATCCTCCATAGAAATGTGTTTTTTTAAGATTATGCTAATAAAGAATCTTAACAGAATCCTCCATAGAAATGTCTTCTCTTAAGGTTAGACTAATAGGAAATGAGACAGTCGGAGCCACCTTATGGAATAATATAGTAGGTCCCTGTCTTGTTCCCAGGATGCCCATTCATTTCAAAGCAAACCTGAAAGGAGTTGACTCAAAATTCAACATATACGAAAAGAGACAGTGTAGCCAGAGTACGTTGTGTTTCAAGGAAGCTTCAGTTTGTCTTGAATATTATTTGTCATTCCCTGTGAAAGCTAAAGTTTAAGAGCCCTGAGTTGATTTAAGAGCCAACAATTTTTGTATATAACAATTGGGAAAATTGTGTATGTACACACACACACTCATACACACATACACTCATACACACATACTATATAAGCACATATACAGACAAAAGTGTTTAGATGCCAAATTAAATTAAATGTGGTAATTGAGATCCTTAACTTATTCCTATTTGACTCATCCATTTTTCACATACTAATATTTCTATTATTATTTACTACTATTATTTGTACCTCTTCAATACTCATTTCTCTTTTCTTTTCATAGAATTATTTTCCACATAATCATTCATCTTGCTTTAGCTTTTATGACAATTTCACGCAGAACCTTTGATCAATTAGCCCTAATGATCCCTCTGGCCTAGAGCATTCCAGAAAATTAGAGTCAAGAGCAAGGTATTCAAATATGCAGTTAGCTGTAACTTGTTGGGGAAGATCATATCTGTAGAATTCACACCCAGGTTCTAGTGGATTTATACCCCTAAACTTCTGGTGTTGATTAATAATAACCTCTAGACAGATATGTATTAACAGTTCCATATCCCTCTTAACATTTCCAGCTTCAGGGTATTTTCAGAAATTATGCTGCTTTAGACACCTTTTGGTTCCATTGGTCAAAAATTGCCCAGGCTGACCAGATAGGACAGTGAAATCCAGATCTTTCTCTATAATCCCTAAATACTTCAAAGCTGTAAAACCAAGATTTTAAATAAATGTTCAAATTCTATTTTTATCTCGCTTGGTATGAATATTCATATGTTTTTCCACTGAGATATCAGTGCATTTGATAATGGGTACTACCTCTGCTGGAGATATTAAATAACATACACAATATTATGTAATATAAGATAGTCTGAGGAAATAAACAATTTAATTCCTAGATGCTTCTGGTTCCATGCATTTCAAATAAGAGGCTATGAACTTATACTCGCTTTAAACAGTTTTCATACAATGAAAATGGACAGCTTTCTATAAGGTACAATACTTTCCTCAATGAGTATGTTATAAATAACATACAATGAAAGACAAAACAATCATAAAAGAGCCAGTGATTAATCCACTCCTCCTAGCCTCTCTCTCTCAGCTGGTGTGTATTAAATTTTTCCCATTTCTGAGCTTAGAGAGTCAGCCATGAGATAAGGGGAGGGAGAACTGCCCTCTTCTAGCAGTACAGAGTCCTTTTCCTTCATGCTCGAAAAGAGTGCTGGAGAAATTTTCTGAGGATTTAAGTAATAGGGATGGTGCAAGATGCAATTAAGATGACACAAATTCTAAATGTGCCCCCCCACTGGAAGAGGAAGAGCTCAAGAGCTAGACTAATAGCCTAGCTATTTTGACAATGTTTTAATAAGGCTATTCTGAGTTTCTGCTGTGGATCCGCTTCCATTTCTGCTTCTCTGCCATGTTGTGATACAGCACGAGGCCTTCACTGGAAACCTAGCAGGTGCCAGTACAAACTTCTTGGACTTTCCAGCCACCAGAATTAGGAGCCAAATAAACCCATTTTTTAAAAAATTACTCACCTTCAGGTATTCTGTTGTACAAACTCTAAATGGACTAAGACAAGCAACCAACCCCTACTTGCTTCTCCAGCCTCATGTTTTGTCTTATTCCCCAAAGCAGTCCTCCAGACACCCTGAACTCCAGACTCTATAAACTACTTGCCATTCCACGTGTATCTCATGCTGTCTCACTCCAGGTGTGTTTGTGTGTCCTGGGCTTTCTTCTTTCTGTAATGTCCTGTCTCTACTTCTCTACTTGGTGAATCCCTATACCCTTGAAGACTCAGCTCCCATATCTCCATGGCTTTCATACAAGACTCCAACACAGTGAACGAGCCACTCTTTTATCCTCCTACGACACCTTGTTAATAGGATAACTTATTCTGTAATATTGCACTTGGCGTGTCAGTCTTCCATAGCCTCTGAACTCCTTGAGGATAAGATAGGAATCTTTATCTCATTTATCTTTGCATTTTCAGTGCCTCATACAGTATTTAGTTCAGGGTGTGTGATCATTAAATGCCTTTTAAAAAAGAATTCATTTATAAATATCACAATTGAGGAAAAAAACAACAAGCTCTTCTACCAAGAATCATCTAATAGCCACTAAGTATACCTATAAAAGGCACTTACTTACCTAAAACACTGAGAACTGTCCTTCTGCATTTTGGCCTTATGCACTATGTTATTAATTCACAATTGCCAAATGCTAAATATGTCCCATCACAATTTAATAGAAGATATTTTGTGTGTAGCCTGGTTGACATATGAACTAAGGACATTATTAATTATGCTTTTTTCTTCTCCCTATATCCCCAACATCTTTTTTCAAACCTCGGCAAAGTAAGTTTGTTCTTAGAAATGACAATGATTTTGAGGCTAACCTGAAGAGATCCTCATTTTAAGAATACGTATCACCATACACCAGAAGTATCTTAATAATGCCTTACCATTTCCGATCCACCTTCTTTCCTTTCATTCCTTTCTGATTATTCAAATTCCACTGCATTTTAACTGGAAATACTCATATCTATGCATATATATTATATGTATTATACTAGAATGGCTGAGACTGCCTATACAATTGAGCTACGGCTTTTCCTTGGGGCAATCCAGTAAAATTATCTTTCATTACATTTCTAAAATACTACTCATTAAAAGCAGAAATAAACTTTTACACTCATGGCTAACAATGCAGAAAAAGAGTCTCCACCCTGCAGCTTATCTCAATTTCAGAAAAGAGGAGGGATTTTCCAGATGAGTTGCTATTTGATTTTCACCCACAATTACTATTGAGATCTTTCCCCCAGCAGCTTTTTTTTTTGCCTTGATACTTTTAAGCTTTGTTCCTCTATCCTATTTTCTGAATCAATGTGTTTTCTAAAAACACTGCCCAATTACTGCTTATTTGAAGTTTGGAACTATCTGCAATGTCATTTTTGATGAACTTTGGCTATTTTTAGTCATGGATGCCAAAAAAGAGGAAAGAAGAAAAAAAATTCCACTTTTCCCTGGTGCTCTGTCCTTCTTTCCGGCTGCTGAGTTCATTGTTTTGATTCCTTCATGTGCTGGCAAACTTTCAAGCATGCCATATGAGAATTTAAAAAATGAAGCTCTCATTTAGGAGTCACACAGTGGTGATATACACACAGAGCTTCAATTTACACCATTATTGCATACCATCTTTTTCCTTTTATAATAATCCATTAAATGCTTTCAAGTATGGAGAAGAAATAGCAACCTGTAGATCCAAATGGAACCCAGATGACCTATAAAATACATACTGCCTCCCTGCCTGAGTTGTTAGAGCTCTCATCTCTAATGGATGGCATTGTTATTTTACCATCCACACATCCACACACATCAATTATACATTCTGCCATGTCATGAATCACTTTTTGAAGGCAACCTGTCTTTTGGTTGTTATATATGTCACTTTATCTAAACCTCTCAACAAAATTTGGGGTGTGTGTGTGCATGTGTGTGTGATAAATGATGTCCTTGTTTTAAATATATTAATTGACAATTAGAAAATACTTTGAGAGAACATTTAATGTTTATTCTTCCGAGCACGGATTGTACAAATATTTGTTCAGTAATTTTCTGACAGCAGCAGCACTCGAGAGTATAATGTATGGCAAGATTTTTTTTTTTAATAAAAATACTATTTACATTGCTTTGAATTTGTGAGTTAAAGCTTAATTTCTTATTTACACACATATGCACACACATACATATCTATCTGCTTCTTCAAATATGTTTTACACTAAGATTGATAATCAAAATATGTAGTGTCTTATAAATAGCACACAATTAAAGACAAAAAAATTATGGAAGAGCCAACCCTTATTTTTAAAACCATCTCTCCAAACAATCTTGGGTGGTATTGATAGATGCAGGAGGCAGATAAGAGGGGTCCCCAGAGAGTCTCTAATCTGCCCCACACGTGTTTACATTAGATACTACCCTGCAGATGAGGGAACCTGCCCAGGTTCTTGTCTGCGCATGCCCGCAACAGACTGGGGAGGACCCGCCTGCACACTGGGAGAGTGGGTGGAGCCTCGGGGAGTTCACGTCTTGTGCAGGGGAGGAGTCTGGCCTCTTCAGCTCCTGTGTGGTGGCCTGGTATTCAATCTGTAAGTGGAAACTTGTTGGCAGGACTCCCTTTTGCTTTACTGGGCTTTTTTTCCCTTTTCACCTAATAAATTCTGCTTCCTTCACCCTTCAATATGTCCACGTGCCTAATTTCTCCTTGTGATACAAAAACCCAGATTTAGCTGAACTAAGGGGCAGAAATTCTGCATCAGTATTTTGTAGCTGAATATTTGACCTTCATGTGCAGTATGATCACCCAAATATCCCAAATTGTTTTGTTACTCTAAGTCAATAGGTTTTTATAATATCCAAAAAAAATTAAATTTCTAAAAAGCACAGGGCTATTTGAACCCCCCAGAAAGATTAGTTCATAATAAACTGTTGGTTATCAATGCTATCCCTGAAAAATACTTAGAAAGGAAATTGTGCAGTACCTCTTGTTAATGATTTGTATTTTCAACAAAGATTTCTCGTTGATTTAAAGCATATTGTTTTGTTTGGAATGTTTTTCCTATTTGCCTTGTCTTAAGAACATCCTAGTAAGTTTAAGACATTTTCTTATCTTTCCAGGCTCATAGGGAATCAAGGACATTTGTTTAGTATCTTACAATACATAAGAGTTGAACTCTTGCTATGCTGCAGGCAATATGTTAATTTTTTTACAACCATTATCTCATTTAATCTTACTAAAAATCCTAGGTATTAGCACTTCATAGGACAGATGAAAACCCAGGCTCACAGGCTCAGTACCTTTACAACTTCAGAACAACTGAACCAAAGCCTTTTTAACTTTTCCCACTAGGCTATATCAAATAACAGCTTTAATGTGGATCAGCTAACAATCAGTTAAAATAAATGACTGAAAACTTAACATGTATATACTTTGTGAACAGTCGTAAAAAACACTTGTTATATGTTACAGGAAGCTTCGAAATTAGGAAAAACTCAAGCATGGTAAACATTGTTTAAATGTTGATAAAGCAGTTATGAAGAGCTTTTAAGATCTTTCATCTTGTCTCTATTCTTGCCTCTGGGACCCTCATCTATTTTCTTGGCAAAGAGTAGTGTTTCTCCAAAATGCTAGTGTCACATTTCCAACGATTTGTTATTTCTCTCCATTTTGATGTTCTATCCACTCTTCTAGGCCTCCAGATGCCCAGTTTCTCTAGACTTCCTTGTTCCCATAAATGAAGTCATCATTCATTCAGTACGCCTGTCTCACGGCCCTTCTCTGCCTTTCTTTCTCCTAGGCATGACAATCTGTATCATTTGGTTTCCAAACTCACCTGGAAATGTTTTTCATAGGTAACCTGGCTCCTCCCTGTCATCCTCACAACCAAGAGCCTTGTATGGATCTCCTTTACTGCTCACTTAGAACTCTTTTATTAACTCCTACTTGGTCTTCCAGCTTCTGTCATGTTCTATCTATATATTTCTTCTAATTTTAATCATACATTCTAGGGCCAAAATAATTTTCTTAAAACACACTCTCTTCACATCACTTTTAGACAACCTGTGGTTTTTTATTGTCTACCAAAATATATACTGAATTCATATCACAGCTTTCAAGATTCTGAAATGTGGCATTTTTCTGGTCTTCTCTCCACCACTTCTTCATTTAAAACCTATGCCTGGGTCGGGCGGTGGCTCACGCCTGTAATCCCAGCACTTTAAGAGGCCGAGGTGGGCGGATCACGAGTCAAGAGACGAGACCATCCTGGCCAACATGGTGAAATCCCGTCTCTACTAAAAATACAAAAATTAGCTGGGCCTGGTGGCGCACCCCTGTAATCCTAACTGCTTAGGAGGCTGAGGCAGGGGAATTGCTTAAACCCTAGAGGCAGAGGTTGCAGTGAGCCAAGATCCTGCCACTGCACTCTAGCCTGGCGACAGAATAAGACTCTATCTCAAACAAAACAAAACAAAACAAACAAAAACAACAACCTATGCCCCACTTACATAGTTTACCACACTTGGAATGTCCGCCCCTTTTTCTTTGCCTGTCAAAATTGCCCATTCTTCAAAGCCCAGAAAAGTCTTCTCCCCTATAAAGCCTTTTAAGATTTTTCTAAAGCAGTTTTAATGTCCCCTTCTTCTGAATTCCCTTTTAAATACTGTGTTTTTCTTAACAGATTCACCTTTACTTGTAGCATAACCAGTCATGCACTTGTTTAAGTCACCCTGCTATATTATCAGTGCTTTATGGAAAGGAAATGTATTTTAATCACCCTCGTATCCCCTGCAGCACTTAGCACATGTCTGTTATCAAAAGAGAGCTCAAGAATGTTTATAAAATTGGATCGTAAAAATTGTTAAACCTGAACAGGGACTTGGAAAAAAACATATTATCTCTAAGAGGAAAAAAAATCAGCAAAGCAAAATATGTCCTGTCATTTAAGAATTAAGATCCACGTGAAATGAATACTTTTATTTATACAAAAGGCTGGAAGGTGGGTAAAGAACCAAATTTTGGAATTGTTAGCCTAGTTTTGGGAGTCATTAAGACTGGGAGAATTTCTTATTCTCTTAATTATGGCAAGAAGGAGAGAAACAGATATGAATATGCTTTGGAGAGGGCCGTGGAAGTGCCACGGACTGGAGTTCCTTTGGCCTGGAATGATGCTTCTCTTTTTCTTTATTTAACTTTCCTAATTGTTTAGATGCTATTTCCTACAGGAACCCTTCCCTAACCTCCCCTCTTCCCAAGGTCTAGATTAAGTATCTATCTTCTGTGAACACATTAGCATCTTACATTGTTTTGAATATTTCCCTGAAAGATTTGAATTACGTAAGGGTGGAAGTCATTTTCTTTATCGACCTAGTGCCTGGTACAGACTAGATGCTTATTAGTAAATACCTATAGATTGAGTTAATTGATCAGTTAGACTGTTTCAAGTATTTGCTAGCTCGTGACTCTGGGTCAGTCACTTACCTTTTAACCCCACTTTTCACATCTGCAAAATAAAGATCAAGATTGCAATGAGGCTAAAGTTGTAATGAGGCTTAGCCAGGATAATGCACATAAAATATATGGTATTATTACCATGTGTACATTTTAAACTATTAATATAATATTAACATAAATAGTTAATTTTAAAATAATGATGGTGCTCTAATTTTATTCCTTCCCAGAATGCTATTGGAATAGTTTCTGGAAGTCATTCAAGATTCAGCACTATAATCAGAAAGTAAATGTAACGCCTTTGCATATTTCTGGGTATATGCTTATTTTATAGAAATAATATAAAAAGTCTAACTCCTTTCCTCACCCCAATATCATAGTTAACTAGAAGCTGATGCATGGACTTACACTTCTGCCCTAAAAGAGTAACTGTCAGAGAAATTCTGTCCTCACCATAAACAGCAACACTGACATCAGAAAGCATAAGACTGTGATCTTGAGAAAAGGTAAATAAAGTAAGCCCCACAGTTACACCAGTTGACTGCCTGAAGGCAGTTTCCAGGCCACACTACAAGGTGAGGGGACCTGGGCACAACCCAGTAATCTCAGTGAGTTTAGAATAGAGAGATCAGAGTTTATGGAAGCAGAGTCATTTAAACTGGCAGCTCCAATCATGAGAGAGGCAGGAGCTGCACACAGAGATTGCTCTGGAGAGACCTGGGGAGGTCAACTACTGCATAAGGATCTGTGCACATAGGAGGAAACACCCACAAAGTTGAGAAGAGAGCCACTGGAAAGCAGGATGCCAAAACATATCTAGAGTTCACACAGGGCTGGAACAGGTTATAATTCTATCAGCCAAAAGAGAGTGAGCTCAACACATGAGGGCACCAGGTCAAGTCTTCAGCAGTGTATCAGTCTAAAAGTACTGTTTGAGAGTCTCAAAATAATCGCAAGGAACTTCACTAGGTATTTTACCAAAGAGAAATAAATACATACATCCACACAAAGACATACACACAACATGTCACAGCAGCTTTACCAAATTCTGGAAACAACCACCCCAATGGCCATCAGCGGGAGAATAGATACAATAATCGTGTTATGTTCATAAAATGAAATACCATTCAGCAAGTAAAAGAGAAATAAACTACAGATACACACAACACATGCAAATCTCAAAAGCATTATGCTAATGGTAAGGAGTTAGACCAAACACAACATTCTACGTGATTTCATTTCTACGAATTTTTAGAAAACATCTATAGTAAGGAGAGCAGATCAATGTTTAACAGTAGTGAGGGGTGAAGAAAGAAGTTTGTCTTCAGAGGGCATAAGGAAATTTGGGGAGGACGATTTAAATTTTCTACATCTGTGTTGTGGTGGTAGCCACATAACTGCACATTTTTCAAAACTAATCAAATTGTGTGCCTACCTTAATAAAATTTATTGCACATTATTCACATCCCAATAAAGCTTTGTTTTTTAAAAAACTGACCCTTTGTTTAAAAACGTATTTTTTTAGGCTACTGTTAATATATCTTTAGTTATATACAAAACTATTTTTAAGCCTTACACTTATGTCTCACTGTCCAATATGTGTTTTGGTACTATCATTATTTTCAAAAAAAGTTAGTAAAGTGAATAGAAAAGGGGGACTTTTTTTTTTTTTTTTTTTAACTCTCTGCGATGGAAAAGGGCAAAAATGAACAGAACTGTGGATGACTACTGAGTTACTCAACCAAAAGGGTCTGTTATGGCCTCACACTAAATTTTAAATATAAACCAGAATAATTGTTGGTATAATAAGATATCAAATTTGCTCAACACAACCTGTTACTCAAAGTAATTAAAGGATGCTTTTTCTAGCTAACTATTTTCCAGTTAACTAGAAAATGTAATAACCTAGTTTGTGTTAGCCTAACTGACTCTATCTCAGCAGTAAGTTCCAGCTTAGCTTCCCCCTCCCTGCCTGGGCCCCCATATGTGCATGACTGGGTCACGCTGCACTCAAAGCTTTGAACCATTAAGAGGGTTCACACTGTTCACAGCACCTGTAACCACTGTAACCACATTCTGCTTGGCAAGTCTACGGGCTACTGTGAATAACCTCCTTGGTGACTGATTGTATGGAAAGTTCCCCCTGCTACCTCCCTTGATAATTGTATGTCAATACCTTTAGCGACCAACAATCCTGGGAACCTCCTGCCCCCTGGTTACCAGATTTCTTATCTAACTTCCTAGTTCTGCTTCTGTAAAATTCCACTTCAGTTAGGCTCCCTCTCCCCTACCTAAATCAAGGTATAAAGGGAAATCAAGCCCCTTCCTCCGGGCTGAGAGAATTTTGAACGTTAGTCATCTCTGGCAATAAAGGACTCTTAGTTTGAAACTCAAGAATGTGGCGTTTCTTCTATAACTTGCTTGGATACAACAAAAAGTCTTCTGTTTAAAGTTTTCTCAAAAATCTTCCTTAGATACCTAAGAATCTTTCCCTTCCTTATGAAATACATTATAGGCAATGTATTTTAAGTACATTTTTACAACTAGTGAATTTTTCATTGCTCAGATTAATCACTTTGAGCATAAAGTTTAGTTTGCAAAAGCAGGTAGAAGTGGATGCAGTGACATTTCAATGATATGCTGGTCCTGCAAAGTCCCTTTCCCTGAAACCCTCCAAATAAGTGCTCTATAATTACTTACATTTGGGTAGTGTTGCCTAGTACAGCCGCCTCTTATAATGTCATAAAGCATATTATTAAAATTTTTGAAGTGTCCTACCAAAAAGAAAAACCACACAGTACTCCAGAATACTCATTAATTTTGTTCAAACTAATTTATCTGAGTAGGTAAGTTATTTTTCTTGTAATTTACATCAAGTTCTTCAGAACTCAAGTTCTAATGAGGTATGCTGCTGCTGTTGTGAAAAACGTTAGTTGGAGCTGGGTTTGAACTCGCCCTTGGTAACTTACCAATGACATAAATAGGTATTAACCTTTTGAATCAGCATTGCACTATAAAAGTCTTCCTGTGAGAATTACGGCTAATGTCTATAAAGCATCTGAAATAGCCTCATGATGGATAGAGTTCCCAGAATTCTAATTTAGCATCAATTGATATTATCAAGTGGCTTTCTTTCAGGTTCTCTAGAACTTGGATTTGTTTGCATATTCACTTAATTTTTTTTTGAAACTCTTGCTTTTTATTTATTTTTTTAAATTATACCTTTATTTTTGCTTTAAAAGGCATTGTTGGTAAAGTCAGCTTACCTGAGGTTTCAATTTTAGTTGTTTTCTAGTTAATCAAAGTATAATTGTGCTTTGGACAACAGCATCACATTGCTCTATCAGTAGGGTTACTGGAGTCTAACCAAGCCACCCAAGGTGTCTTAGGCTGACATCCAATTCATAACTTGCACTTACTTGTTTTTTATTCTTTTGTGGATAAGAAAATTTTTAGATACTATTCTCACATCTATCATACGCACCTGTACTGATTTCAGGATGGCTGGGATAATGGGAGGACCTTAATAATGTATTATGGCTCAGCTGATTCATTATACTTTTGAAAATCCCATTATGTCCACAATTGGGGATCTTCCTTCACATTTTCAGCAGTAATAATAATAATAACAATTGATGATAGCAAAAGTAATAAAAGTAGTCTTAATATTTTATACTGTTAAACACTGGTCGTTTAAGGTTGTCAAGGCATTTTCTAAATAAATGTTTTTATAAAGCAATACACAAGGTCTCTGAACCATTGTGTAATGCCAGAGAGAAGGTCATATAACTTTCCCATAAAACTCCTTTTTTTTTGCATCAGGGTAAAATGTTTTGCAATAATTGTATTGGCTGTCCATCATAGCACCTTAGGGAAGCATGCTGTTAACAGGGTCATTTCTCCTTCACAGCTGAGAATACTGAAGTATAGACACATTAGTGGTAACTTGTCCAAGTGAACGCCGTGAACTAGTGAACCAAATCACTGCGTGACAATGACACCACTCAAAGGCAGGCACCACACAGGAAATGGCATCACAAAGGTTAATTTTAGATTAAACTGGGGCAGCATGAACGTTGGGTCATCTTGGGAAGATGTGCTAAAGTGCACAGAGACAAGGTTAGTCATGGTTCATAAACCTTACCTGTAAGTGTTCTCTGTTGTATGTTTAGGCATTCAACTTTATTTTCACAAAATAGTTGTAGCGGGAAGACTTCCTTTTATCATAAAAGTAGAGATAGAAAGCAATGCTTTTTCTTTTTCCCGATAAGCACTAAGAGCTTCATCTGTTTTGGGCTGACAGAGTTAAGTCTACTCTGTTCATAAGGAATGAGTTTCAAAATTTTTTGATGAAAATCATATGAAATAATAAAGAAATATCTGCTGGTGCACACCCAAAACTGTTTCCAGTAGCAGAGGTTTGAAGGAGCTGGACAGAGCCGAATAAGTTAATTGCCAAGAGCAATCAGAACCTCTTTTAGTAGACCCATCCAAAAAATACCAAGATGGTAGCAGGCCCTCCTAAGATACTGGCTCATAAACTCTTTTGAGCATACACTCATTCCTCATTCACACAAAAAATCTGATATACTATACAAACAAAAGTTAGTATAATATTTCAGAACAATCACAGACTTTATTTTGCCCTGCATAGACTAGAGTTCCACAGATCCCAGATTAATCTCTCTCTCTCTCTCTCTCTCTTCCTGCAACACTCCCTTTAATATCATTTCTAGTTTCAAAAAGGAAAACTAGAGTTCAAGAAGAATAAATTATTTCATAATTGCAGGATATTTTTATCACTTAGATTTTCACATCGCCAGACTTCTTGCAAGATCTAAGAAATTAAGTGCAACAAATACTCGATTATGGTAGGGTTTTTCAGGCTCTATATTAATTCCAAATACATTTACAGTTCAGCATCTTAAAACAGCTGGTATTCATCTTAGCAAGCTAACATCAATGATATTTTATTGAGGTAATGGAAAAATATACACTGGGTTATCAAAAGAAGGTAATGATGAATGCTAATGAAATCATTTCACTGTATGATGAATACTAATTTTGTAGGGTATGCTTCTAATTTATAGCATGTAATAATGTTTTTTCCTCTACTAGCATAATGTTAACATTGTACATTATTTAAAACTTTCAGTTATTTCTGTCTCAAATTGTTTTTAATTTAAAATGTATAGTTTTAACTGACAATACCAAGTGTTAATGAGGATATGAAGCAATCAGAAATCTCCTCTAATGTTGAGATTATAAAATAGTAAACTCACTTTGAGAAATAGTTTGGCAGCTTCTTATAAAGTTAAATGTATTCTATTCTTAGGTGTTTATCCAAGAGAAGTTTAAAAAAAATATGTCCAAATGAAGATTTGTCTATGAATGTTCTTACACTGTTATTCATAATAAAAAGAATGGAAACAATTCAATAATTAATCAACTGAAGAAACAGTAAACAGATTGAGGTATCTATATATGTATACACACACACACACACACGCATATATATACAATAGAAAACTTTCTTAGAATACAAAAGGATGAATTATTGATACTTGCAACAGCAAGGATGAATCTCAAAAACAGTACGAGTGAAAGAAGTGGGACATGAGAGTACATAATGCACCTCTCTATTGATATCAAGTTCAAAAACAAAAGTAATCTACCATGATAGAATGTAAAGCAATGGTAATTTTATTTGGAAAGAGGTACAGAGAGCTTCTTAGGGTGATAAAAATGTGGATCTTGTCAGAGGTATGAATTTGGTGAATATATATTTGTCAACATATACTGAACTATAATTTTAAGACTTGAATTTCACTATGTATAAATTATACTCTCCTTTGCCCAAAATGTATCTTCAGCTCTGCTTCTGCATTTTCTTATCATTGGCATTTCCTTAATAGCCTTTCTCACCTCCTCATGACCCCTGGGACCCTTCCCAGGATTTCCACAAGCTCAACCTCATGGAAACTCACTCTATAGCTGTTTACTACCAAGTACCCATTTCGCATCTTACTACATCTAGCTACATTATAACCTAGATGTTCCCCTTTCTAGGATTCTGATTTTTTATCATCACAAATAAATCAATAATATAACTTTTTTCTTCTTCTTAACTTGGACTGTGTCCCTGACATCTGTGACAAATCTACCTCCAGGAAGAGTTAATCTCAAGTTGATAGTTAATACCTCACCAATTTCCTGACAAACTTTAAATAGAAAAGATCATTATATAGTACAGATAAATGATGTTATTATGAAAATAACACTAAGATGGGTGGGTGTCAATTACCTATGCCCGTTTTATACAAAAGAACTTGGCATTCAGTAGCCCAGGACACTTTCCAGGGCACAAGGTGGGACAACAGCCCAGATTCCACACTTGTCTGTTTCAACACTGAGGACATCACCTATAGCCAACTTTGGAACTTTCTAGGTGACAACAGCAAGTGCGGGGGGTTCTCACGGTGAAGGCCACACTTCATCGGTCTGTGTTGATCTCTCAACTGGTATTACTTGGTTTAAGAACCAAGTGATAATTTTTCTAGGATCTTGAGTTTGTCAAAATGGAAACAATGTAAATAAAAGAAAAATTGCCAGGTGCTTTACAAATGCTAGACTTTATGGTACTTTATAGTATTGTCTGGCAATTGCTATACAGTTCCCAGACATGCCATGGTTTCTAACATGAGCCTTGATCTCCGTAGAACAATTTCCCTGAGTCTAGAGATGTGGAGTAGCAAACTCCATCCCACACTTCATAAATTTGGGGCTACTATCACTTTAGTGTGGCTTCTTTATATTCTACTTTATTATGACTATATCTATATAAATGCAAACACTGTTTCTGTGGATATAATTTCATAAAGCAAAACTATCTTCTATCTTTAGCAGTGAAATTCAAGTGGCAAATATGACAAGCAAAGAAAAATGAATGCAGTTAACTTCAACCATCCCTGCTCATCTGAAAGCTTATGTCAGTTTCTAAATAAGCTTTTCATTTTTCTATTCAGTCTGCTGATCTTTGTTGATTTACAGCATGAATGAGCATGGCACATTGCAACTTGTATAGTGTATTTTTCCTAAATAATAAAACATTTATTGCAGACACATCAAGCTAGCTAGTGGCTCTAAATTATTGCGGCAATGAAGTGCCATGTTAACAACTCATTTACATCCTTCCAGTGACTCTCCATTACCAAGGTAAGTAATTTAATTCCATCTAGAAAGAATGACTTTGCAAAGTGTATTTACTATAATTTGGGAAAAAGATATTTAAATCATATTAAAATTGTGAGAATCAATTTGAAATAAACACAAAAAATATTTAGTTGGTATTTGTTGAATTATCTAATTTTTAGTAAAGATGTGCTAAAATACCTGAAGAAAGCATTGTAATATGTACCCATCCACGCTCAATGTATGCTAGTTATACATGTCTAAGCTTTATAAATTCAATCTGACATTCTCTCTTTCATCTTTGATTTCTATTCCTACATTGGGCAAGTTAGAAAATGTTGTTAGTCATATTCCTCATGATCAGAGCTACCACAGTTATAAATTTAGGGGGTTCATTCACCTTATTTCCTATTCAGGGCACTTGCGTATGTGAGCACAGTTGTTTTGTTGCTGCAAGGCCCTGCCCTTGTTTTACTCTCTTCTCACTTCATCCTACATTGTGATTCCCATTCAACTCCTTACTGCACCAAATACCTACTATAATGCATTTAGTATCCTAAATCCATTTCCTTTTAAAATGTGAAGTGTTTTTGTGTGTATGTGTTTTGAATGTACATAAGCAGTATTGCTCTGTTTCTTACTTTTTTTCCCCCAGTGAATTTTTATAAGTATCCATATATCCATGATACTATTAAACTGAAGTATTGTATTGATTCTGAGGTGTGGAACTACCACATTTTCTAATCTATTCTCTCACTAGATTGCCTTCTTCTCCTTGCTACCTCGCATAATGATACAATGATCTCATACAAGTCTGCTTATGAACCTATGAGAGAATTTCTCTAGAACATATTACAGGAATGGATTTCCTGAGTCACACTCAAAAGTATGCACACATACGCAGCAAGAATGAACACATGACACAAGCATGAATATACACTAATAAACACATATGCATGCACAGTAAGGAAATACAGATATACATATATCCATGAAGGATGAAAACATATACAGTAAATGTGGGAAATATATTCAGAGTGGTCAGTGAAGAACAAATACTCCATAATCAAGATGTCCACATACACAGTAAGTATGAATATACCTCAATACAGATATACTCATAATTAAGTTTATAGATGTACTTAATTTCATAAATACTGAAAAATTTTTTTTTTGAACAGCTACAATCTCACCAGAAGTGCCTGAGTGCTCCTATCTCTCCATAATTGCTACAAATTTGGTTTTACTAATAATTTCTGATCAGGCATAGTGTCTCATGCCTGTAATCCCAGTGCTTTGAGAGGTCCAGGTGGGAGGATTACTGGAAGGCAGGAGATTGAGACCAGCCTGGGCAACACAGTGAGCCACCATCTCCACACACAAAAAAATTAAGAAATAAATTATCAGGGAACGGTGGTTTGCACCATTGGTCCTAGCTACTCAGCAGACTGGGGCAGAAAGAGGGCCTGAGCCCAGGAGTTTGAGACTGCAGTGAGCTATGATGGTGCTGCTGCCCTCCAGCCAGGGCGACAGAGCAAGACTCTAACTCTTAACAATAGTAATGAAATCTTTGTTTATCTCACAGATGTCAACTATTATTTTATTTATATTTGATTCATCCAATTACTGATGAGTTTGAATATCTCAAGATATTTATGGTTAGTTTGGGACTTAAATCTTTGTGTGTATTATAAATATAAAGCCTTCTCACATTTCAAATTGGTTTTCTGTTCTCTGTTGTTGTGATTTTCAGGAATTCTGTATATATACTATGTACTATATACATAGTTAATTTCATTTAGTTAAATTCATTCTTGTATTTATATCTTGATTTGTGTTTTGGGGATTTTAAGACTTTTTCCACCTATGCCCCAAATTACAAGATAACTTTCTTCCATTTCTTCCAGTAGTATTGTAATCTATCTTTTCAATGTCTACTACATCAGAACTCGACTTTTGTATTCAATGTTAATTAGTCATCCAGGTATATTTGTTTTCCAAATAGCAGTTTCCAAACACTCTTTACCAAATGTCACATTTATCCACTTGTAGTGCTGCATTTACTAATATCAATTATTTTTTCATATATAAATAGGCCTTCTCCTGAGTTCTGCTCATTTTGGTCTCTTTATTTCTCCTAGAATACCATATTTTTTGGACTAATTTTGAGGTTTGTACTCAAAATTCAGATATTTAAATATCTGAAAAGTAGGATACCTCATTTCATTTTTATTGTTCTTTAATCTCTCATTTAAAGTTTAAAAGGTGTTTGCCGAACTCTTAAAAAAAAAATTCAGCTGTAATTTTGATTGGGACTGCCTTGAGTTTATAGGTGATTTTAAAAAAGAATTATATTTTATAATAATAAGTTGCTCTATCTGTAGATATGCAGTATCATACCATTTAGTTAGACCTGTTTTAAATTCTTAACAAAGATATTAATTATCTCTATGAATGTGTGGCTCATTCTTTGTTAGATTAATTTATAGATATATAACAGAAAATGTAATTTTTGTTACTTTTGTAAATTGTATCTTATCTTTTATTATATTTTCTAATTGATTACTTAGAACATCACTTCCAATTGATGTTATAGAACCAGGGTCAGTAAAATTTTTCTGTAAAGGAACAGATAGTGAATAATTTGAGGCTTTTCGAGCCAGCCCATCTCTATTGTAACTATTCACTTCTGCCGTATTAGCAAGAAAGCAGCCCTAGACAATATGTAAACAAGTGAACATGGCTATATTCCAATAAAAGTTTATTTATAAAAAAAGATGACAGCTAGATTTGGCGAGTAGGCATTAGTTTCTTGACCCCTGCCATAGAGAAATAGTATTAATTTCTTTAAGCTATTTTATGCAGCACATTTGCTGAACTCTCTAATTAAATAGAATAATTGGATTGTTCATTGTCTCTAAATTTTTTTAATTATTGATGAACATATGATATGTAAATAATGACAGTTCATCCCTTCATTTTTAATTATTAAACTTTTCTTTTTCCCTAATTACAAAGTTGGCTGGGATCTTCATTATTGCATGAAAAACAGCAGTGATGGTAAGCATCTTTGTCTTGATCTTAGCCTTGGAAATATCTCTAGAGTTTCTTGATTAAATACGGTGTTTCATACAGGTTTAGGTCAGGGGTGTCCAATCTTTGGGCTTCTCTGGGTCACATTGGAAGAAGAAGAATTGTCTTGGGTCACACATAAAATACACTAACACTAATGATAGCTGACGAGCTAAAAAAAAAAAAAAAAATGGTCTCTGCATAAATCTCATGTTTTAAGGAAGTTTACAAATCTGTGCTGGGCTGCATTATCCAAAGCTATTCTGGGCTGCATACAGCCTGCGGGCTGTGGGTTGGACAAGCTTGGTTTAGGTTTTAGTGACCTTTATCACCTGATAAAGTTAAGGACATTCCCTTCTATTTCTGGTTAAAGACATGTTTCATTAGGAATTGATATACTATCTAATACCAACCATTTCACTCTTATAATAAACTTTACTACAGCATAATATATTTTTCTCTTTAAATCAGTTTTTGAGATGAAAGTTACATACAATGAAGTGCATCAATTTAAAGCACACGTAAAGTAAGTTCTGACACATGTATACACCCACGTAACCACCATCTAAGTTAGGACCCAATCATTTCTATCTCCAAAAAGATTGCATGTATCTCTTTGCAGTCATTTTATCCCTACTTCTAAACCAGGATACAAATAATCTGCCCTGTACTGTACATTAGTTTTGCCTGTTTCAGAATTTGATATAAATTGAATCAGATAGTATGTTCACTTTTATGGGAGCCTTCATTTACTGTAAATGCTTTTTTTGCTGAGTAGTATATTCATTTTATTGATGTAGCAAAATTTCAATTTTCAATTTTGATGAAGTCTAATTTAATATTTTTCTTTTATGGCTAGTAATTTCTAAGAAATCTTTATCAATCGCAAAGTCACGAAGATTTTCTGCTACGTTCTAATGGTATTCTAGTTTAAGTTGATGATTCAATTTTACTTAATTTTGTAAAATATGGAATAAGAATTGAGATTCATTTTTATACAAATATACAATGATGACTTTTAAAAATATTAATATTAAAATATTTTGGCATTTTAATAAAAAAAGTTTGAATATATATATGCCATTACTAAACTCTCTATTCTGTTCCATTTATCTATATGTTTTATCCTTGTACCCATACCACGATGCCTTGAATTTGTAGTTTTATAGTGAGTTTTGAGTCAGCACCAGGTACTACAACTCCTCCAACTTAGTTCTTTCAAAAATTGCTCTGTATATTATGTTATTTTCATTTCTCTGTAAATCTTAGGATTCTATTATCAATTTACCCACAAAAAAAAGTCTATTGGAATTTTGTTCGGCAATGCATTGAATCTATACATTAATTTAGGAAGAACTGACAACAATACTGAGTGTTGTAATTGATTGTCACGGCATAACTCTTGATTTTTTTATAGGTCTTCTATAGTTTCTCCTTATAATGTTTTATAGGTTTCAGTGAAGAAGCCTTCAATATATTTGCTTTAACTTGGAAACTATTGTAAAGATTTTTAAATTTTATGTTTCATTTTTTTTGAAATTATAAATATATAAAATATAACATATAATGAAATAAAATTTATTTTTGCATATTGACCTTGTAGCGTACAACTTTGTTAAATTCAATTAGTGTGTATGCATGTGTATATAAATACATATTAGCAGGATATGAATATGTTATATGTATATATATCACATACACACACATAATTGAGGTTTTTAATTCAATTGCTAAATAATAAAAATTCAATTATTTGTGTGTATATAATGTATATACATATAAAATATATTTTACTAACTATATTTTTATATGTTAAATGCTACACCTTAGAATTTAATATAAGCTTGATCATGGCATCTATACAAAAAGAGAAATTTACTTCTTCATTTCCAATTTGAGTGGCTTTTATTTTTTTCTTGTCATTTGACTTCTTTTTAAAAATTTAAATGCACTGGATATTATATCCAGAACAATGATGAATAGAGGTGATGAATGAGTTTAGACAGCATTACTTTGTTCCCAATCTCGGTAGCAAAAGCTTTTGATCTTTTACCTTTAAACATGATTTTAGCTGTAGTTGTTCCACTGATGACCCTTTTGGATTGTATAACTGTTCTGCAGAGATTTTTTTGCTATGAATTTATTGAATGCTTTATTTTAAAATAATTGTATGATCTAGGGTTTTCTTTTTGGGAAAGCTTTAATTAAAAACTTATTTTGTCTAATAAATATAGACTGCCAGGTTTTTAGCTTTGTGTCTGTTTTCATAATTGGAATGTTTCGAGAAATTCATTTATTTTATCTAAATTGTGAAAATACAAATGTTCATAGTATTCCCTTATTGTCCCTTGGTACCTATAGAATCTATAGTGATACCTACTCTGTAATTCTTGATATTAGCAATTCATATTTTCTTTCTCTTCTTGATTAGTCTACATAGTAATTTGTCAATTTATTGCTCTTTCTAATAAACTAGCTTTTGGTTTTAGTAATTTTCATCTCTGTTTACTCATATTCTATTTTATCGAATTTATTAGTTATTATTAAATTATTCTTCTACTTTGGGTTTAATTAGGACATTTTTTCTAAGATTTTTTAAGGCAAAAGTTTAGATAATTGAGTTTTGATCTCATTTGCTAATATAGTATTTAAAGCTACACATTTCCATCTAGCAATTGTTTTAACTATATCCTACAAATTTGATGTGTTTATATAATCATCTGATTCAAAATAGTTTTCAATTGCCCGTTTTATGTTCTTTTTATCAGACAAGGTAGCTAGAAGTGATTATTTTATAAATAATGAAGAATTTTGGGGATAATTTGTTGTTATTGGATCCTAATTTGCT
Source organism: Sapajus apella (assembly GCF_009761245.1). Lineage (NCBI taxonomy): Eukaryota > Metazoa > Chordata > Mammalia > Primates > Cebidae > Sapajus > Sapajus apella. The sequence goes on along the minus strand of NW_022437004.1, from coordinate 9,095,363 downwards.
TCTTTTTTGTCAAAGAATATATTATCTCTAATCTCAATTATTTTAAATATATTAAGAATTTTATTACCCAGAATATGCTCTATCTTGGTGTAAGCACCATGTTCACATGGAAGAGAAATGTTTTTTTTCTGCTATTATTTATTACATTGCTGAAGGTACTGTTTAGGCGGTGTTCTATAAATGCCAGATTAGTTAAATCATGAAGTTTTGTCTATCTTTGCAGTGATATAACATTGTCTTGGTTATAGTAGCTTTTCAAATGTCTTGAAGTCAACAGATGTAATTCTTCAACTTTGATCTTTTTAAAAATTGTTTTACCTATTCTAGGTGCTTTACATTTCCATCTAAATTTTGAAAAAGCTTGCCTCTTAACAAAAAATAAAAATCTTTCCTCAATTTGATTGGGGTTGCATTGAATCTATGAATCAATTAGCAGAAAAATGATATCTTGACAATCAATATTGCATCTTTCAATCATGAACATGATATAGCACTCCCTGGATTTAGGTCTGTCTTAACTTCTCAGCAATATTTTTTGGTTTTCAGTGTTCAGTCCTTGCATATAATTTATAAAATTTTTCCCTCTGTGCTTTTTAGTATATTAGTATACTAATTAGTATATTAGTATATCTTTAGTATATTTTAATGCTATTTATGCAAATAACACTTAAATATTCATTGTCATTATATAGAACCGTAATTGATTTCTTAGGTGTCTAATTTATTCTCTTGTCCTTATTATTTCTTTTCTTCTTAGTCCAAGGTAAATGTGCTAAATTTTTGGTTTCTTAACATGAGAACTTACAGCATTTAAACCTTTTCTTCTTTTCAAGTATCAGCATTTAATGGTATAATTTTTCTCTAAGCAGTACCTTTGCTCAATGATTCTCAATTGGTGTAATTTTGCCTTTTAAGGGACGTTTGGTAATGTCTAGAGAGATTTTGGATGTCACAACAGGAGAAGAGAGTGCTACTGGCATCTAGTGGATAAGGATGAGGGATGCTACAAAACATCCTACAATGCATAGAATAGCTTGAGCAATCTTGAGTTGGTTGCCTTCCGTATATTTTAATATGTTTTGTGTTTTCAGTCAATTTAATATATTTCTTTTGTGATATATATTTTTAAGTCCATGAGTTATTTAAAAGTTTCTTATTTGCTTTTCCTATGTTGGGTTGTTTTCTAGATGTCTTTCTATTGCTGATTTCCATTTTAAATCTGTTGCCCTTAGAGAATAAATGTTTTATGATTTGAATCATTTGAAATTTATTCAGATATTTTTATGGTAAATATCTATCTTGATCAGTGATCCATTTGTACTTAAAAGACATATTTTGCTGTTGTTTTGTGGAGTAGTCTATAAATGTCAATTAAGTATATTTATGGTGCTTTTTCAAGTCTTTATACTTATTACTTTTCTATATAAATTTTTAATTGATAACTGAGAGAAGTTTTTATGTTAATCGTAGTTGTAGATTTGTCTATTTCTCTTTTATGTTCTATCAGTTTTAACTTCAGGTAATTTTAATTCTATTATCAAATGCATACATATTTTTTATTATGTCCTTCTGATGAATTAATTCTTTACCAAGCTAAAATATCTCTCTGTATTCCTGATAATATTGTTTGTTCTAAAGTCTATTTTGTATAATACTAATATATCCATTCCAGCTTTCTTTTGATTGGGGTTCATGGTAGAGACTTATTCCACCCTTTTCATTTTAACCTATTTGCATATTTATGTTTAAAGTCAATGTGTTATAGATGGCCAATAGTTGTCTTACTTTTTAATCCAGTCTGGCAATCTCTGCCTTTCAGTTAAAATGTTTAGACCATTTATATTTAATACAGTTATCAATATGGTTGGGTTTAAGTCGAAGCGCTTGCTATTTTTCCCCTTTAATTAATGTTTTTATTTATCTTTTTCTCTTTTATTGGCATTTTTTTTTTTTGAGACAGAGTCTCACTCTGTTGGCCAGGCTAGAGTGCAGTGGTTCAATCACGGCTCACTGCAACCTCTGGCTCTCAGGTTCAAGCAATTCTTCTGCCTCAGCCTCCCGAATAGCTGAGACTATAGGCGTGCACCACCACACCAAGCTAATTTTTGTATTTTTAGTAGAGATGGGGTATTGCCATGTTGCCCAGGCTAATCTTGAACTCCTGACCTCAGCTGATCCACCCACCTTGGCCTTCCAAAGTGCTGGGATTATAGTTCCTGGCCTCCTGGCTAATCTTAAATTGAGTACATTTTTATGACTCTCTTCTATCTTGACTATTGGCTTATTACCTATATTTCTTTGTTTTACATTTAGTGATTACTCTAAGGTATACAATATATATCTTTAAGTTATCAAAGTCTCCTTGACATTATATTATAGTACTTCATGTTTAGTGTATAAACTTTATAACAATATACTTCTATTTTCTCTTTCCTATGCTTTGTTCTATTATCATTATACATTTTACTTCTACATATTTTATGAACCCCATTTAATGTTGTTATGATTTTTAATTTAAATTGTCCGTTATCGTTTTACAAAATTAAAAATAGTAACATATCCACATATTTAAATTTACTTGTACATTACATTTTTGAAGATATTTATTCTTTTATGAAGATTCAAGTTTTTATCTGAAATTATTTTTCTTTTATCTGATGAGATTCCTTTCTATATCTTGTAATACAGGTTTGCTACTAATGAATTATTTCACCTTTTGACTAAAAGTGTTTTTACTGTATCTCATTTTTTGAAAGATATTTTATCTGACTATTAAATTCTAGATTAACAGGCTTTCCCCCTTTACACTTTTTTGTTTTTTTAATACTTTCTTTTTTACCTTTGTCTTCTGGCTTACATAGATTCTGACTAAAAATCTAATGTGATTGTTACCTCTGTTCTTCTGTAAGTAATGTTCCTGTTTTCCACTGGCTTCTTTAAAAAACTTTTCACTACCAGTGTTTATTGCAAATTATTTTAATGTACCATGGTGTGATTTCCTTTAATTGTTTTCTATTATTTATTTATATTATACTTTAAGTTCTGAGATACATGTGCAGAATGTGCAGGTTTGTTACATAGGTATATATGTGCCTTGGTGGTTTGCTGCATCCATCAATCCATCATCTACATTACTTGGTGAATCTATGATTTTACACTTTTCTTTAAATTTGGAAAATGTTAACCATAATTTCTTCAGATAACCTTTGGCTGACCCTTATCTTTCCCATATCTCCTTCTCTTCTGGGAATCTAATGACATTTATGTTAGATTGCTTGATATCGTTCTACTAATCACTAGGGCTCCTTTTTTTTCCAGCTCCTTATTTTTCATATGTGCTTAATTTTGTAAGGTATTTATGCTATACCTTCAAGTTCACTATCTGTTCTCTATTGTCTAATTTGTTATTATTTTGTTGAGTATATATTTTTATGTTGTATTTTTTTTTATCCAGCATTTCCATTAGATTTTTGTATACTCTATTTCTCTCCTCATTATGTTCTACTTTTACATCATTCTTAAGCACAAGAAACTTAATAAGTTGCCTGCTGATTTAATTCTTTTCCTTATTCTTGTATCTGTTTCTATTGATTGGTATTTCTCCTGTTTATGGATCATGGTTTTGCACTTCTTTGCAGGCCTGATATTATTTGGATAATGAGTATGGTTGATTTTATATACCTGTTGGAATTCTTTTTTTTTTTTTTTCTTTTTCTTTTTGAGACAGAGTCTCACTCTGTCACCAGGTGCAAGTCTGGAGTGCAGTGGTACAATCTTGGCTGACTGCAACCTCCACCTCCCGGGTTCAAGCAATTCTCCTGCCTCAGCCTCCCAAGTAGCTGGGACTGCAGATGTGTGCCACCACGCCCAGCTAATTATTATATTTTAGTAGAGATGGAGTTTTACTATGTTGGCTAGGATGATCTCGATCTCTTGATCTCATGATCTGCCCACCTCAAACTCCCGAAGTGCTGATATTACAGGTATGAGTCACTGCACGCAGCCTGGAATTCTTTTTATAAATGTTCAATATTGTTCTGACTGCATTTAATTTAGTAGAAATTAGTTCAATATTTGGGGTGCTTGCTTTTATGTTTGGATCAGTCCCAAGAAATAAATAGTACTAGTTTAGCCCCATTACCAAAGGAACATACTCAAATCTCCATGAATTTTGAAGACCACATTGACTAACGGGAACACAAAGTTTCTCAGCATTGTGTGAACTCTGATGATTGTTTGCTTTCCAGTGATTCTTTCTCCACTCTTGCAGAGTTGCACTCTACACATATGCTCATCAAAATCAGTCCAAGACTTAAAGAAACCACTATGCAGATCTCATGACCTCTTTCTCTGTGAAGCTGCCTTCTCTCAGGTATTATAGCCATGTGCTACCAGTTGTCCAGTGTCCAGTTGTTTTATATATTTTATCCAGTCTTTTTATTGTTTAAGACAGTAATGTAAATCCAACTCTTGTCCTTCCATCATTAGGAGAAGCAGAAGTCTCTGATATATACTTTTCCTAAGCATTTTAGCCTCTTTAAACTCTTGATCCTTTTCTCCTTAAGTCAAAGAAAGATTTGTATTCTGCTTGGGTTTACTCTCTTTGCACCATAGTCTGGAAAATGTCTTCAGATTTTAAAAAAGGTAAGATAGTAGGGCTTATTTGTTTACCTTCTCTCAGAGATCATAATGCTGTCCTATCTTTTGCTAAACGTCTGAAAAAGAGGTGTTTCGTATTGTTTTCTTAGGTCTGGTAACATTATAATTTTAGTACTATTATTTTTTATTATGGCTTAATAAATGTCTGATATCTTCTTAGGTGATACATTATTGTTTTTGACTAGCTGATGTTTTATTTAGGATTTTCACATCAAATGTTTTTCTATGAAATGGAACTTTACTTGAATTACTCTACTTTGCTTTGATGCTTTTTATTGAAAACTCTAGAAAATATTTTTATTGAGTTAAAACATACTTTTAAACTACACATCAGTTACTCTGATATTATTATCATTCATTCCTTGCCTGAATGATTCCTTGAAAATATCTCATGTACCCTATAAATATATACATCTATTATGTACTCAAATAATATTGAAAATATAAAGCTTAACATAAAAAACATAGTAAAAAATAATAAAATATATAGATTGGCAGAATGGATTTAAAAAACAAGACTAAACTGTATTCTGCCTACAAGAAAATCACCTCACCTCTAAGGACACACATACACTGAAAGTGAAGAGATGGAAAAATGTATTCTACATATATGAAGATCAAAGGAAAGAAGGGGTAGCTATATTTATATCAGAAAAACTGAACTTCAAGTCAAAAGCTGTACAAAGAGAAAATGAAGAGAACTGTATAATAATAAAGGAATCAAGTCAGCAATGAAATATCACAATTTTAAATATATAAGTACCCAACATCAGAGCACCAAAATGAGCCTAGTAAGTATTATATCTAAACTAAAGGCCCTAATAAAATAATGGTTGGGGACTTCAACATCCCACACTCACCACTGGTCAGATCATTTAGTCAGAAAATCAGCAAAGAAATGCCGATTTTAAACTGCTGCATAGACCAAATGGACCTAAGAGACATTACAGAACATTTTATCCAACAACTACCAAACTTACCTTCTTTTCATTAGCACTTAAGCCATCTAACCTGAACAGGGCAGATAACAATAACAAGGTTAAATTGGTAATAAAAATCTCCCAATAAAAAGAAGTCCAGAGGTGGGTGGTAACACTGCTGAATTTTATCAAATCTTCAAATAAAAATTAGTATCAATTCTTCTCAAGCCATTGGAAAAAATTAAAGCAGAGGTAATTCTTCTTAACTCGTTCTATGAGGCCAATGACCCTGATATCAAAATCAGACAAGGACACAACAAGAAAATAAAACTATAGGCCAATATCCCTGATGAACATAGATGCAAAATTCCTCAACAAAATAGAAGCAAACAAAATCCAACAACACATCCAAAAGATAATACACTATGATCAACTTGGATTTACTTCAGGAATTCCAGTATGTATCATTCAATACACAGAATCCAACAAACATCACACATCATATTAATAGAATGAAGGACAAAAACATATGACTGTTCCAATAGATGCAGAAAAAGCATTTGGTAAAATTCAACATCCCCTTGTGGTTAAAAACAAAAACAAAAACAAAAAACTCTCAACAAATTAGGTATGGAAAGAAAGTACATCAACCTAATAAAGCCCATGTCTAACAAACCCATAGCTAACATATTATTAAATGAATAAAGTTTTAAAGCTTTTCTTCTAAGAACTGAAACTAGCCAGAAATATCCACTCTCACCACTCTTATTCAACATGGTATTTGAAGTTCTAGCCAGATAATTTAAGCAAGATAAAGAAATAAAGAGCATTCAAGTCAAATTGTCCCTGATTGCAGATGATGAAAGACCTAAATATTCTACCAAAAACTTTTGAACTGAAAAACAAATTTAGTAAATTTGCTGGATATAAAAATCAATATATAATAACCAGTAGCATTTCTGTACATGCACAACAAACTAGCTATAAAAGAAAGCACAAAGGAAATCCTATTTACAGTAGCTACAAAGAAATGAATACCTAAGAATAAATTTAAATAAGGAGGAGAAAGATCTTCGCAAGAAAAACCACAAAACACTGATGAAAGAAATTGAAAAAGATACAAATAAATAGAGAGACATCCTATGCTCATGAATCAGAAAATTAGAATTGTTAAAATGATCATATTATCCAAAGCAACCTACAGATTCCATTCAGTCCCTATCAAAACATCAATGACATTCTTCATAGAAATAGCAAAAAATCTTAAAAATTTTATGGAACCACAAAATACCCCAAATAGCTAAAGGAATCTTGAGCATAAAGAACAAAGCTGGAGGTATTACAGTACCAGACTTCAAAATATGCTACAAAAATGTAGTAATCAAAACAGCATGGTAATATTATAAAAACATATAGGCCAATGGAATAGAGTATAAAATCCAGAAATTAATCCACATATTTATAGCCAACTAATTTTTGACAAAAGCACCAAGAATACTCATCAGGGGAAAAAACAGTCTCTTTAATAAATGATGCTGAAAAAACTGATTATCTATTTGTGGAAGAATGAAACTAAATCTCCTCCTCTCAACCAAGGCAAAAATCTACTCAAAATGGATCAAAGACCTAAATGCAGGGCCTCAAACTATAAAACTACTCTAAGAAAACATAGAGTATATTTCAGAACATGTGTGTGGGGAAAAAAATTGTGAATAAGACCTCAAATGCACAGGCAACAAAAGCAAAAATAAACAAATGGAATTACATCAAACTAAAAGACTTCTGTACATTAAAGGAAACAGCAAATGAAAAGTCAACCTATGGGATGGAAGAAAATACTTGCAAACTTTTAATCTGACAGAGGATTAATATCCAGAATATTTAAAGAACGCAAACATCTTGACAACAAAAAAAGTCCGAGTATAAAATATGCAAATGATCTGAACAGATGTTTTTCAAAAGAAGGCATACAAATGACCAAGAAATCTATTAAAAAAAGATCAACATTTTCTAATCAGGAAAATGCAACTCAAGACCACCATAAGGTACTATCATATCCCACTTAAAATAGATATAAAAAAATGTTGGCAAGGATGCAGAGGAAAGAGAATTTGTATACATTGTTGGTGGGAATATAAACTAATACAGCTGCTATGGAGAACAGTATGGAGGTTCCTCAAAAAACTACAAATAGAATCACATTTTCTAGCAACCCTACTACTGGGCATTTATCTAAAGGAAAAGAAATCAGTATATCAAAGAAACATCTGCACCTTCATGTTTATTGCAGCACTATTCACAGTAGCCAAGATATGAAAATAACCTAAGTGTTGAACCACAGGTAAGTGGATAAAGTAAACGTGGTAAACGTGTACAGTGGAATACTATTCAGCTGTAAAACAGAATGAAATCTTGTCAATCATGGCAACGTGGATGAAACTAGAGGAAATTATCTTAAATAAAATAGGCCAGGAACAGAAAGTTAAACACTGCACATTCTCACTCATATGTGGAAGCTCTAAAAGTCAATCTCATAGAAGTAAAAAGTGGAAAAAGAGACTAGTAGCTGGGAAGAGTAGCAAGAAGGAGGGATAGGAAAAGATTTGTAAAGGGGTACAAAATTACCGCTAAATAGGAGGGATAAGTTCTAGTGTTCTAAAACGCTGTCAGATGACCATAATTAACAATAATATATAGTTTCACATAGCTAGAAAGATAGTGAACGTTCTAAAGACAAAGAAATGATAAATATTTAATATAGTATTATGCCAATTCTGATCTGATCACTATATATAATATGTATCAAAACATCACTATGCACTCCATAAATATGTATAACTTTTATTTCAATTAAAAAATATTTTTCAGATTCTAGAAATTAAAACACATGAGAGAATGTAAGAAACTTGGAACAATTAACTCTACTTAGAACAATTAATTTTCTCCTTTTGTGATGTTAACAAGCATGCTAATTTTATACATCTCAAAATCCTACAGGTTATTATTTTTATTGTTTTATGTAATCAATATTCACTTGGATTACCAACATATTCCCTCTTCAAATCACCTTTATTTTTCTTGCAGCATCCTCAGAATCATTTGAACCTAGGAGGCAGAGGTTGTAGCCAAGATCATGGTCACTACACTCCAGCCTGGCGACAAGAGAGACTCCATCTCTGAAAAAAATCATTCTATTCCTGTACTTACCTTCACCAGTCTAAATTTTATCTGGCTTCAATTTTCAAATTCTTAATGAAGTATTCTTTGATCCTTCATTCAAAGATAATCTCACATTCCTCTGAACCTCAGAGTACTTGTTTGTGCTAAAAATATTAATCCATTCTACATTTCAAGGAAGAATACATGTGGTTGGTTGACTAAAACTACAATTAAGTCACAAACTCCTCGATAACAAAAATTTCTTTCTTTTTTTTTTAAACAAATCTTTAAATCCCTATAGCAACATACTATAGGGATTAGGGGAACAAATAATATCAGTTGAATTGAATAGGATTCTTATTAAGTATGAAATGAATAAACTAATGATATTTTACTGCATGTGACAGATTTTCTACCTTACAGGCTATGAGCAACAGGCTCAATAGAGAGCATTACATAAGTTCCAAGCTTATGAACATCATTTATAATAATTGACTGCACCTAAGATTTGAAGAATTCATTGAAGCTTGGGTATTTATCATAAGCGTATTTAGTATAAATTGCAATTGCTTCATAATATGCAAAGAGCTTCATATCAAGGTTCCCCAGGTCCCTTGTTAATAAAATTAAATACAGGTTTAGATTTTTTTAAAAAAACAGTGTACTATCCTAAATTTAATTCTACTGCTTAACAGAGACTACTTCATCTGATTCTTTGAGGCAGTACAAAGAGGGGAGACAGGCAATTTAGGGGCATCATTTCCTCAAATTTACAGCCATTCACCCTGAAAACACAATTAGGTGGACTAAGCTACAGAAAAACAGTTCTTTCTTATTAAAATTTAGATGATAAAATGCATCCTACAGAAGTCCTGAGTCTTGTCTCTATTTTGAGCCTCTAGGACAGATTCTGAATAAGAGATAAGAGACAGAACTTCAGAATGATCTATCTCACCAGCTAAATTAAAATAAGAAGGAACAGTTTTTCTTTAGTTCAGTGCAGCTAATTTTTTTTTTTAAGGGTGAATGGCTGAAAAAATAGGACAACGGTTTATAAGCTTTTTAGATTTGAGGCCCCTTCTCTTTGAGAAAATGACTAAGCACACACAAGGAGTACACAAACCAAGTTTTGCCTATTTGTCTTCAGAAGAAGTCCAAGTCTACCCTATTGGGCTTGCTTACCTTTGAAGAGGACAGACAGTGTGGATCAGTCATTGCCAGGACACAGTGTGGATCAGTCATTGCCAGGACACTAGTAGGTGGTTCACACTTGTACAAACTATAACTTTTGTGTGGCAAGAGAGGTTCAAGGACTTCTTAAACTTACCAGAAGCTGTGTGTCTACAGTGAGCTCATCCAACCCATGGCCCCATAGGCTGTGTGCCGCCCAGGACAGCTTTGAAAGTGAGCCAAAACAAATTCTTAAACTTTCTTAAAACATTATGAGTTGTTGTGGTTTTTTTTTTTCTTTCATTAGTTATTGTTAGTATTAGTGTATTTTATGTGTAGCCCAAGACAATTCTTTCAATGTGGCTCAGGGAGCCAAAAAGATTGAACACACCTGGTCTAGAGAGTGGCTTTTGAGTCTGCTCTTTGGCTGTCTCGTGGACCACATGGTTTTCTAGTCTGTTTCTATGAAAACCCCTGGAGGCTGTACCTATAAGGAGACCAGGAGTTGCTCCTGTTTCCGAGGAATTCTTTGTTTTAGGAAACGTAATGGGCCAAAGTGGAGTCCAAGAAAGAAAAATACCGCCTTCCTCTGAAACTGCCTTCAATCTATCCAATCTAGACAGAACTTCCAGGAAATCACATTGTTGTTGGATTTATAACTTCATTAAGCATAGCAATTTTGCCTTGCATGATTCAGTACTTTTATGCTGTTCATACAGTAACAAGTTACTTAATAGTATGACCTAACACACATACAAGGCATTACTCAACACAGGAACATCAAAACAGTGGGCATTTATGTTCTACAAGAATAAGATTTTTTTAAAAGAAACAAATAGTCATCATGGAAAAAATAAGATTTAAAAAAGTTCTTAATTTTAAAGCTATTATTGAGAAATAATGATCACATAAAGAAATGGGTACAATGATCTCTGTAGTGCTTAGGTGCCCTAAAGATCTCAATCTGGGCCCTGATCTCAGAGGTCTTATGGCAGGGCTTGGACATCATCATCTGACACTATTCCACAGTTGTACAGTACTTATCGAAAATCCTTATTCGACTAAGCCAAATTTGCTTTAGAGGCTGACATATTTTCTCATTCATCGCCAGACTGAAGGACTTACACTACCCCTTCCTGTCTACCATATAAATACCCTGGGTCGTTCAAATGATGTCTGATAAATTTATTTTTTCTGAATGTTAATTTCACATATTCTGTTTATGATCATTATAACTTAAATTGTTTCTGAAGTAAAGTTGTTCTTTTGGCTCCATCTTTTGCCATGTGTCGTTGGGTGAGTTAAACTCTTTGTAACTCAGTTTTGTCATAACACAAATAGAAATAATACTGTGCTCACTTCACAGGACTTTTGAGGGAATTAAATGAGAATTCACTGAGATCAGGATCCAATACATAATAAAACCTGCATAAATATTAGCCAGTATTTATTCTTCAATGTCTTGTTGTATTTTCCTAAGTAGAGGATAATTAAACTGCTTGCTAGAAAGAAAGATTCAAAAGGCACAAATCACAGAGGCAGTGCTCTTAGAAATAATAAAGGTCCAGTGCTAGGAGGAAGTCAAATTCAGGAGACATCTGGAAGAGATCAAGAAGGATAGTTACCATATTGAGGAACTGTTCCACTTCTGAAAGTGGCAAGAAGTGAGACCCAAAAAGGAGGGCAAAAGACAACTGGGATATAAAGAGAATGTGGCAAGACCAGGAAAGCTGAGGCTAAAGGAGGATGACAAGTACAAGAGTTGAAGGTTTCTGGTTATTTTGCAGGAAAAATGTTAGAATTTCATATACGCAAGATGGAAAAATCTTAGTGAAATACCTCAGAAATGAGAAGGGGTTTTGGGCATCATGGGTCAGGGCAGAGCATATTTCTAATAGCTGGGTTTAGAAAAAGTAAGAAAAACTATAATAATTGAAACTGAAGTGACCTGAACATCAGATAGCATTAGAATAAAAAATCCCCACAAGCCAGTAGGAAAGCTGGCAAATGTGGGGTAAAAATTTTAAAAATGGAGGGATTGAAGAGAATTTGTTATGAGAAATAACAAGAATATAAATGACAACAATTTAAAAAAGTAACATCTATCATGAATTTCACATTCATAGAGAACCAGTGTTGCCACCTAAAGTTAATATCTCTTAGGAAATTCAAAAATAAGTATCACTTCATAAGGCAAAGGAAAACACAGAGAGAGCAGCTATTTTCTCCCAGTCTTAATAAGAATATGAAAACACAAGTAAGCACACAATGGCATTACAATAGTCTTTATTATAAAGTGTCAGTTCTGGGAGCTGCCATGTAACAGAACAAACTAAAATTAAAAAAAAATATATTCTCTGTACTGCCTTGGGTGAATTATGCACCAAAGAAATTAACAAAGGCAAATGAAATAAATGAAAGCAACTGACAATTTAAGGCCTGCTTACCTGTTGCCTTAAGGTGGTGAGTAATGTAATGATGTCAATTAAGGAAGAGTTCTTTCCTCTCATTCAAGACTCCTGCCCATAAAGTGATTAGACTTTTCCTCAATGCTATCTTTTCAGTGATTACCTGAAGACATCATGGCATGACAGTTGCCGTTAGTCATTATTTTAAATTCTGCCTGCCACTCACCATCCCAGAAACAAAGCAAAACAAAACAAAACAAAACAACAGGGTCCTTTTACCCTTTAAATATTGCAGCATAATCAGATCTTTGGTAACAGAGGGATTTTCCTTCTTTTTAATCTTTCCTCACTTTACTCTTCCCTACTGGTAGGCCACATTAGCCTTTTCTAGTTGACCCCCACCTTTTCATGACGAAGTGCCACCAAAATATGTATACTGGCCAAGATTACTAATATTTCAGTAAAACAGAGGTCATTTACAATCTTGGCTATTTTTTTCACTTACTGTCATGTGTCTCACAGTATTCCTTGCTTATACCCCTTGAAGTTCAATCGAAAGAAAACTTAGCAAAAAAAGGACATCCTCTGTAACTCACTGGGATGAATGTAATATTCTAGAATCTGAGACATATTGACTGGCAAGCATTCTCTCTCAATCGAATGGTGGGGAGTGATGAATGAGAAGAAGAGTAAGAATTTAAGAATGGCTCTCAGAATTCTGGAATGGATAACTGGAAGAATGATAGTGCCATTTGTCCAAAAATAAAATTAAAAAGTGTATTTGTTCATTATAAAATATTTATTGAGAAACTATTCCTTGCTAATCCATAGGCTAGAAACTGAGTATATGGCAATGGGTCAAAAAGTTCTCTGACTTCACGAAGTTTATATTTTAGTTGGGGAAATCATCACATAAGTAAATAAATGATTAATGCTTTTAAATACTATAAAGAAATATAATTTTAAAAATAGCCAATAAACTGAGTAGAGGGAGCACCTTCACTCACGGTGGTCAACAAAGGACTGTTTCAGGAAGTATTTTCTGAGCTGAGGTTTGATGTGTGACAATGAGCTACTTAAGAGATAGCTGTAGTGTTCTCTAGGAAGAAGGAATAGGAATGAGAGAAAAAAGGCCCCACAGCAGGACAGAGCTTGGTGTTTGCTTCTGGGGTTGATTCCTTTAAAAAAAAAAAAAAAAAAAAAAAGCAAGTTTAAGAGTGTGGAGGGAATATATGTTTGGCTGTGGAAGTTATCCAGGGGGATATATACCCAGTTTACAACACCAGGCAAGAGCCTGAAGTCCCTAAGAGCAGGACTAATGATAAGGACCTTGACTCATCACACCATAGGTGGAAGTTTTAAATGTAACAGTCATTGAGATTGTCCTGGATAATTTAAAAAGTAAAAATTCTCAGGGTCACAAATATTTTTAGGATTTGCGGAGGGAAGTAACTCCAAAAAAGGATACTAAGAAAAAGGAAATTTAAGAACTAAGAAGAGAGATAACTGACAAAGCCAGGAATATTTATTGGAGTTGCTTTGCTGTTTATTCACTCAAAATCTTAACAACAAAGCAAATTTAGTTTTATGCTCAGGAGTCCTCAGATTGGTTGCACATCAGCTGATCTAGGTAGTCTGCACCTGCTATACCAGACTGAACCCAGCCCTCTTGCTGGCTTCAAGTCTGCTCCTCATGTCCTTATTCTGGGCCCCAGGATGTAGGGTCAGCAGTTACCTCTAAAATGTTTTTTCCATTGTTGATCACAGGAACTCAAGGGCATAAATTGCAGCACATATTTATTGCCTTGTAAGACCTTAGCTTGAAACTGGCACATATCCATTGCCAACATTTCGCTGGGCAAAGCAAGTTAGATGACCCAGCCCAGGGTCATTTTTACCCATTCCAGAGTGAAGTGTAATATCACACTGCCAAAGGTATTTGAACCAGAGTCGACTCTATCTTTAATAGGGACTGGGTAAAATAAGGCTGCAATAGACTGGACCAAATTCCCAGGAGGTTAGGCATTCTAAGTCACAGGATAAGATAGCAGGTTGGCACAAGACACAGGTCACAATGAACTTGCTGATAAAACAGCATGTGGTAAGAAGCCAACCAAATCCCACCAAAACCAAGATGGCAATGAAAATGACCTCTGTTCATCCTCACTGCTCATTTTATGCTAATTATAATGCATTGCCAAAAGACACTCCCACCAGCACCATCACAATTTACAGATGCCATGGCAATGTCAAGAAGTTACCCTATATGGTCTAAAAAAGGGAAGTAATCCTCAGTTCTGGGAGTTGCCCAACTTGTTCCTAGAAAACTCATGAATAAACCACCCCTTGTTTAGCACACAATCAAGAAATAACTATAAGCATCCTTAGTTAGGCAGCCTATGCTGCTGCTCTGCCTATGAAGTAGCCATTCTTTATTACTGTACTTTCTTAATAAACTTGCATTAACTTTACCCTATGGAGTCACCACAAATTCTTTCTTGTGGGAAGTCCAAGAACCATCTCTTAGAGTCTGGATGGGGATCCCTTTCTGGTAACATCTTCCTGGCAAACCATGAAGGGATGATACTGAGGAGATCCCTGGCCTCAAGGAAATAGACCACAGCACTGATTGGCTGATTTGGGGTAAGTGGTGGTGTTCCTGGATAAAGGATGAGATTGAGTTAGAAGCCCACTTGAAGGGAGTTAGAGTCTCTCCTAAGACAGAGAGGGTTAAAGGCCCATCTTAATAAAAGGCAAGGATGCTTGACCGAACTTGGGTTTGGGGCCCAACTTAGGAAGGTTAGAAACCTTCCTAGGATTTCGGGTGTTAGAGGCCTAAGATTTAGAGGGTAATGGAAAGACAAAAGACTGTAAAATTCCTCTTGGCTAAGTACAGGTTTGGCACTATGGAATATTAACCGCTCTTCTCTTTGGATCAATCAGCCTGGCACTGTGCTAATGGCTGTGGGTGAGAGGATTAGGCATATACAGGATCATGAAACATGGGGAGCTTTTTCTCCCCAAAAGGGGAAACTGGAGAGCTGATGGGACTGCTAGAAAAGATCTCTTTGCTACCAAGAAGCAGCTGCCTGAACTTATGATTAAGTGTCACTGCAATGGGTGGGTCTTTCTCTGCCTCCTGAGCTGCTTACCTTCCCCGACCTGCTGCAGGCAATGCTTTTCTCACTTTCTCTCCTTTCTCTTTTCTATCTTTTCTGTTACTCAGGGCAACTGTTTGCTCTTTCATCTTGCCTAGAGACCACATGTTGAAAAATATTCTAGAGAGCTTGACCTCGTAACCATATGGCAGTACTTTCTCATGGTCTCCACCTTCCAGGGAATAGGAATTTTGAGGCTCATGTCAGTAAGCCTTAAAAATTATCTCAAGCAATTAAAAGCCTTTGCAAGCTCAAAATTAGCTGCCCTAGGTGCCTCCTGGAAAGAGCAATGGAAAATGCCTAATGCTATAGCTTAGTAGCTAAGGCTTACTGGTTTCACCTGAGAGGCTACTTTTGGCAAAGTTTTTATTTATTTATTTGTTTGTTTATTTATTTATTTAATTTTGAGACAGAGTTTCACTCTTGTTGTCCAGGCTGGAGTGCAATGGCATAATCTTGGCTCACTGCAACCTCCGCCTCCCAGGTTCAAGCAATTCTCCTGCCTCAGCCTCCTGAGTAGCTGGGATTACAAGCACGTGCCACCACACCCAGCTAATTTTTCATATTTTTAGTAGGCACAAGGTTTGACCATGTTGGCCAGGCTAGTCTTGAACTACTGAACTCAGGTGATCCACCTGCCTCGGCCTCCCAAAGTGCTAGGATTACAGGTGTGAGTCACTGTGCCAGGCGCCACATAGGTTTTTATAATTGGCTTTGATGGAACAAGACAGTACAATGATTTTACAGTGCATTTCATTGCAAAGCAACCCAAAGCCAATCACAGCACGATTCTGTGACTAGCTCATTTATCATGGGAGTCTTATCTCTCAGTGGGAGGTGGCAATATCTTCCAGGTGGCAAAGAGCATGCTTCTCTAAGCCAAATGTGCAAAGAGCCAAGTACCCCCCATAACTGCCAACAGCCATTGCTAAAAGTATATTTCCTACCTAGTTTGTTATAATACACCAAAGTTGTATTATAAGCTAAGGCGGGTGGATCACCTGAGGTCAGGAATAAGACTAGCCTGGCCAACATGGTGAAACCCATTCTCTAGTAAAGATACAAAAAATTAGCCGGCCATGGTGGCAGCTGCCCGTAATCCAGCTACTTGGGAGGCTGAGGCAGGAGAATCACTTGAACCTGGGAGACAGAAGTTGCTGTGAGCCCAGATCATGCCATTGCACTCCAGCCTGGGCAACAAGAGAGAAACTCCGTCTCTAAGTAAATAAATATGCCTATGTGAAAAATAATGTTCTTACTGCACTTTATACAAATAATCAGGCCAAGTATCATAAAGCAAATTGATCTTACCATGATTTGTCTTTACTAAAAATGAAAGAGCGGCAAGAGGAAAAAAACTATGTTTCAAAAATTATGGTATACCTGTTATTAGATTCTAATCTCAAAAGTTGTTTTTAAGATTCTTTCTGAAATTTAGACTAACCCTGCTTATTCCTGTGAACCAACCAGTGAATCTCTGGCTGCTGCTCAGAAAAAACAAGAGGGATGGATACTGCAAAAATCTGGATCAATCGTCTAATTCTGCACACATATTGGAATCAGCTAGCAACCCCATATCGATCCAATTCAAGGAAGGTGGAAAGAATTAGCAGCAACGTAATCTAGCACATCAAGGAAATAGTTTCAAGGAGGGAAAGATCATCTGGTCTAGTTATTTCAGTAGTATCTCCAATCACATAAAGAACAGGCTTCATCTTACTGGTCTAAAAAATGTATTGTGGAGAAGGAAATAAAAATATTTTAACCCAAAATATACTTCTTTGACATTTGAGATGGCTACCACAGAGCTGGTGAAACAAAAGTGTCTTTGCAAAGCTGTCCTTTGTGGAGAAAATTTGCATCTGTAGAGAATCTCCATTTATGCAACCATGCCTTCCCTCTCTGTGCTCTTCTGGGCTCCAGAAGAGATTGAGAGTCTGACACCTTTAAAAGTCTGAAAAGAAGCATTTACCTTCTATTCTTTCTAAGGAAGGCTTCATCTACATAACAAGGTCACCTTTGCTAGCCAAGCCTCTTCCTTTCTTCCTCCCACTGTCTTGCTACTGAAGCCTGGTTTTGGACACATCTGAGTCCACATTCTTTCTGTAATTTCAAGATGGTAAATTAGCTTCTGTTATGTATTGGGAAGTTGGGTCTTCACTCTGAAGGCTCTTGTGAATATATGTTAAATAACTGCTTTTGCCTTTTCTCCTGTTAATCAACCTGCTTCATATCGGTGATATATATATATATATATATATATTTTTTTTTGGTGAAACTTCAGGAGGTCAAGAGCTTATGGTATTACTGGTGGGAACATACCTTGGCGAATGGCAGGGACAGCAACTAAGGAATAAATAACAGGTGGAAAATGGTAATAAAATACTCTTGTAAGCCTGTATATTAAAAGAAGAGAAAACAAAATTAAATAAGAGGATTTTGTTGGATTGTGTGTAAGTTGCTTTTTAGAATGTGAGAAATTAGAGCATGTTTTTTCATCATCATTATGATGAAACTTTGGGGGTTTACTGTATGATATACACAGTTTTAAGAGCTTTAAAGAAATTCTTTTATTTAATCCTACAATAAACCAATGAGATATTACTATCTTACCCATTTCACAGATGAGGTAATTGTACAGCAGACACACCTGACAGCAATAACTCAAGTATACCCTGAGAAAGACACTATGATCTAAGAAGAATGTGTATTCAGAGTTTTCAGTTAAGAAATCCGGGAGTGGCAAGCTCAGAGGTTCATTCCTTATCTGAAGGACATCTTATATGAAGGACATCTGACCTGGCCCATTCCTTGGAACACATGCTGTACATGAGATCAAAGTCCTTTCTTTTGGGCTAAAGGGAAGTTGCTAGGTGGAGGCTGCTAAGTAAAAACGAGATATAAGCTGCATGCTTTTTACAAATGGCAATGGTTTCCTGTCCAGCCCGCAGCTCCTAAACCACCCTGTATGTAAGTCTCTGATAAACCCTATGAAATAGGAATTTGGCAGGACATATTTCACAAGATACAGGTCACAAAGACCCCACTGGTAAAACAGGAGGTGGTAAAGAAGCTGGCCAAAACTCACCAAAACCAAGATGGCAAGAAAAGCAACCTCTGGTTATCCTCACTGCTCCTTATATACTTATTATAACACATTAGCAAGCTAAAAGACACTCCTACTGAAGAGGGAGACCCACGCATCTCAGATCAATTTCCTTTTTTTCATTCCTAAGACTGTAAACTGAAACCCTTTTCATATGTAATTCCTAAGATGGTAAACTAAAACTCTTTTCATATGTAATTCCTGAGAGGTAAACTGAAACCCTTTTCATATGTAATTCTTAAGACTGTAAACAGAAACCCTTTTCATATGTAATTCCTAAGATGGTGAACTAAAACTCTTTTCATATGTAATTCCTGAGACGGTAAACTGAAACCCTTTTCATATGTAATTCTTAAGACTGTAAACAGAAACCCTTTTCATATGTTAAGCTATAAACCTAAGATTCTTCCACATGTAACATCTAAAGTATAAGCCTATATAAAGAAGGAACTTTCCTTTGTTAGGCGAGCTTGGATATTAGGCAAATATGCCACCTGGCTCCCGGCTGAATAAACTCCTTCCTCCAATATTCGGTGTCCGAGAGAGCTGTTTCCCGCGGCCACACCTGCTACATTACTAGTGCCATGAGATTTTACAAATGCCATGGCAATGTCCAGAAGTTACCCTGTATGGTCTGAAAGGCAAAGGAACACTCAGTTCTGGGAGCCTATTTCCAAGAAAACTCATCAATAATCCACCCTTTCCTTAGCATATAATAAAGAACGATCTATAAGTATAGTCAGTCAAGCAGCCCATGCTGTTACTGAGGGACTCTTCCCAGGTCTGTGAGGGGTGTGGTTTCAAAGGCAGGAGTTTCCAGGCTCCTAGCCTCCGTCCAGAATGTAAAGTTCTTTGTTTGGGTTTCTGCACAAGGGCTAGGTAGAGAAATCCAGGTGGGCTCCTTTGTCCAAAAAGTCTGCTGGTGAAAGCTCTGGTGGGGGTGGGGGCGAGCTGTTGTGGACCAATCAGCCAATCAGGTATTAGAGTCAAAGATCAGTCACTCCAGAGAAAGTTTGAAAGAACTCCTCTCCTTGGACGAGCACATGAATGGGGAGGGGATAACTGAAGGGTTACAATTCAGCTGCTCCTTACCTACTGGGATTCTGTCTCCAGATCCCCACTGCAGCATGGGAGCTGTCTCTCTCTCTTGCTCTAATAAATTGCTTTTCCACAAAACTTTTTGAGTCCACGATATTTATTTGAATGGCAAACTCCCCATGCCTCTGGGGCCCCCTTCTCCATTCTTCAGGGTTACTGAGGCCAAGAACCTCTTTGGACAGAAAATTGGGGATGCCCTCCACTCCCCAGGTTACACTACTCTGCCTTTGTGGTAGTCATCTTTTGATTCCTTTACTTAATAAACTTGGTTTCATTTTACTCTGTTAGCTCACACTTGAATTCTTTTCTGTGCAAAGCCAAGAACCTTTCGGAGTTCGCCCTGCAGCACCTATATCTTGTTCACTGGATCCTAGTCTCTTCTTTGGCATGGCGCCATTCTTGAAGAGAACAGAGAACAAGTACAACAGTAACTGGGACTCAGAGATTAAGTATATGGCCCAAGATCAGAAAGCTGATAAATGGCTCTAAAGCCTTGCTACTCAAAGTAGCAGCCTTGGTGTCTTTTGGAAGTTTGTTAGAAAGTCAGAATCTCAGTTCCTACCTCAAACCTACTGAAAAAGGATTAACATGTACACCCAGGTAATATTTATGCATTCATTTTCCTTGTAATTTTTATTTACTAAAATTTGAGAAACACTCCTTTAGAAAATATTTGTTGCTTTTGTTTATCTAAAATCTAGTACCACACTTTTCTTTAAACTTAAAACTTTTCTTTAATTCTCTTCTCCATAACAATCCCTCCACAATACATTTAAGAAATAACCAAATACAAGCAATCCTCTCATTGTGGATTCCACTACTGGCAAATTTTCCTACTCACTAAAATTTACTTGTAACTTCAAAATCAATGCTTATTGCACTTTTGTGGATATTTGTTGACGTGTGGAGTTACAAAAGATTTGAGTTTCTTCATATACATTCCCAGAAAACTCAAACAAGGCAAAGGTCCATCTTGTTTCAGCTTTCCTACTATTAACGCATCCTCTTTATAGTATATTTAGTGCCATAGTTTTACATATTTGCACTTTTTGTTAGTGATTTTGCTTTTAAAATGGCCCCCAAGGCCGGAAGCGGTGGCTCATGCCTGTAATCCCAGCACTTTGGGAGGCCAAGGCGGGTGAATCACCTCAAGTCGGGAGTTCAAGACCAGCCTGGCCAACATGGTAAAACCCCTTTTCTACTAAAAATACAAAAAATTAGCCAGGCATGGTGGCAGATGCCTATAATCCCAGTTACTTGGGAGGCTGAGGCAGGGGAATTGCTGGAACCCAGGAGGCGGAGGTTGCAGTGAGCTGAGATTGTGCCATTGCACTCCAGCCCAGGCTGACAACAGCAAGGCTCTGTTGAAAAAGAAAAAAAAAAAAAAAAAAGCCCTGCAAATGTAGTGATAAAATGCTGCACAGTGTTCCTGAACAAAGAGAGGCTGTGATTTAACTTACAGAGAAAATATGTGTCTCAGATAAGCTTAATTCAGGCTTGAGTTATAGCGCTCTTGTTAATTAATCAACAATACAGTATATCCAGAAAGACAAAGAGGATATCTGCCAATCTATATGTAAGGCTCCTTCAGGAATTACTAAAGTAACATCTATCATAAACACAGCTATAGAAAAATGGCTAAATTTGTATATTTGTGAGATGGCCACCAATTTTACAAAAGAGTAGTGGACAGCATTGCTGTGAGGCTAGAAGCCGAAGAAATTTATGACCATATCATTCAGAGTCAGGAAAATGTTAAATCCTTCTTCACCAGTCTTTAGTTATAAAGAAATACTATACATAACTAATTATTTGTAAGAAAATTATCTTTAATATGGTATCTTCACAGAAATGTACATTAGACAAGGTTATGTATTGATTGTGACTACAGGCTCCCAGGAGCCTAAATTGGTATTTCCTTTGGGAGCGATATTTCAATATTTGCTAATTCAGTGTTTGCAACAATTTTATAGAACAAAACTTCTGCACAAAGTTGAACTGACTTTACTTCCTATGAGCCAGCATTGTTCATTGTGCTAGAAATACAAAATAAGTAAAACAAATAATCCCTTCCTCTTTCAGGTCTTATTGTTTAGTTAGGGAGGTATATATATTTATATATAAAAGACAGATTAATCAATAAATAAGCACTGTACAAAAAGGTAAATTATGGTGAGAGGACAGAGAGTGGTTGGGCATACTACATATGATGAAAGGGCTAGCTAAGGCTTCTCTTAGGATGGGGCATATGAGAAAAGAACTAAACAAAATGAGGGGCTACTCATGTGAACATCTAGCATTTCAGAAGCTGAGAAAAAGTACAAATGCCTTGAGGCAAAACATGAATGAATCTTATTCATCTTTGGGTTGTCCAAATACATGGTATGAGACTTGGTATCCAGTAGACATTTAATCAATATCTTGATTGACTTTCTTATTCTTTTTGAGTACTGTAGTATAGTTATCAACAGGAATCCTAAGGAAGGAGAATGGGAGAGGGGATAATTTTGTTCTACTAAGGAATATCATAAAACCATAGACCTAAAAGTTTGCAAGATTCAAGAAATCATCTAGTGGATCAGGTGAATATGGTATTACTTCAGCAATTTTGGAGACAACCCCAAAAAGATTTGTCCAAGGTCAAAAGTCAATCATTAAAAGAGATAAGATTCTTAGCATAGAATATGTTTGTAATTTATCTTACTCTAAAAGATAATAATAATCTTACTCTAAAAGACTGTCAATTTATTGCTTATTTTTTCCTCCCTAGCATAAGCAAGATATTCTTGCTCTAAAAGAATATGTTACTCAATCAGGCATATTATCAATTATTTACTTTTCTTTTGTTCGTTCATTTGTGTATTCACTGAGTTAATAAGAAGTTATTGTGTTCCTACTGTGGACCGTGCAGTGTGTTAGTAATTAGGCTACAGAGACACTAAGTCTGACCAAACTGAATGAAAGGCTAAGCCCTGGAGCTACTCAGGAACTAGAAGCAAAACACTATTTTATTTGTACGTAAAATTTTACTTTATCTTATAAGGGCTGGGGTCGGGAACACAACGATGAGGAATAGAAGCATCAAGATAATTGGAATCAGACAGACCTGGATCACAACACAACTTCTCAATAGCCTGCCAACTGGGGAAAAAGAATTCTGAGATTCAGTTTAATCCTATCAAAATATAATTTCATAAAAGTTAAAAACATAACCTATGCACAAATAAAAGGAAACATGTCTTAAGCTTTACATCAATAATGAGGAAAATTCCAGGTGATAAAACTGATTCAAAGGAGAATTAAAGAAACAGAGAATGATATATCCTATCAGGCAAAGCATGCTGAAGTAAATTTGCTAAACTGGAGACAAAACAATTTGATATCATACAGGGCAACAAAACCTTATACTTTTGAGTTATTTAGTTATTGGCAGAAATAGTTTTCATTTCTACTAAACAATAATCTACAAGTTAACATGTATTTTAACAAAATTTGCTCCCTAATCAATAATGTATAGTAAACCTATCAAAGGAATATTTCCTAAACACCAAATAATCCTTGGTCTTATTGGACAATGATACAGTATGATTTTGAAAGTATATGTAGTCATTCGTTGTCTTATTTTTAAGTTTTAGATGATTTTTCTAACACTCCTCTATAGAATGACATTACACCAAAATCCAAGAAATATTATGCAAATTAGAGGCAACCCAGTGACTGGCATATAACAGATGCTCAACAAATGATAGTTAAGTGTCTATTAGGTTTTCTCCATCTTCCCCTATATAACTTATTCAGACTGTAACGAAGCCCCACAAGGAAAATATGAAAACAGCAGCAGTGGAAGTAAGTCGGGATGATCCACAAAATGGCCTGTAGGCATATTGCTCCACATCTCAATGGTTGACAAGAAGCAGCATGGGACACCAGCATGACACCCTGAACAGTAAGAGGCTACTCTGCCATGTGGTTAGAGACAAGTTGCTCCTAATAAAAAATAGCATCGAAAACTAACCAAGCAGTATTGATTTAGTGATGCTTGTTAATGTCATTCTATTTGTTGGCCATATTCCTGCATTTCCAATTACTCTCCAGGTACTGCATAAGCAGCTCCGTTGGAAAGCTCCATAAGTACACCACAGCATCTTCAATTGGTTTTAATATGTAAACGTGGCACTACTTAAATATTTCTTCTGCACAGATACTTTTTTTTCTCCTTATTACAAATAAATTACTTAGCTCACAAAATTATCTGAACAGTAAGGTACAAATAAGGAAACATTATTGTTTGCTGGTTGAAGAGATAAGCAGTTAAACATCTAGAGGTGAAGTGGAGGACAATTAACATCCCAGCCCACTCAATTATCATACAATGCCCACTTCTCAGGGAATTAAAGCTATTACAATCTGCTCCTATGAATAAATGAGTATTTTAGCTCTCAGAGGGTAATGTAATAGTCTTGAAAATAATCTTTTTATGAGATTGTAGCTTTATCAGTTATAGTTTAGAGTCAGAATAAACACTATGTATCGAATTATAATGACTGCTGGAGGGTGCTTGCATTTGACTTTCCAATATTATTAATTTTGCAGTTCTACTCTTCTTGTCTAATATGCTTTGTGAAGTA
Organism: Sapajus apella; assembly: GCF_009761245.1. NCBI lineage: Eukaryota > Metazoa > Chordata > Mammalia > Primates > Cebidae > Sapajus > Sapajus apella. The sequence goes on along the minus strand of NW_022437004.1, from coordinate 9,071,057 downwards.
AGTCCTGGCAAAGAGACTCCAGCTCAATTTTAATGCTTTCTTCCTTAGTGAATCTTAGCAGGAAACAAATTAAGTTGTAAAAACTGCCCAAAAGAAAATGTTTTCTCAAGGACTTGTGGCACGATGCTTTTCAATGTAAATGGATGCCTAGGACAGCACGGTCTCTCTGACACTTAACCGTGCTGAAAACACTTAAGGACAGCTTAGGCAGAGCTTCGAAGAGAAAGAAAAACAAAAGAGAACACTTCGTGTGTGTGCTCTCGGTATCATGAAATGTAGAGAAGCATTTTGTTTGTTTGTAGTGTTTAACGAAAATCTTCTTCCTGGGACATTTTGACCTAGTTCTTTGAATCATTATCAACTGAGTTGTTGATTTCCTCTGCAGCTGCCAAGGTTCAGAGAGTTTTTTTCTTCATTTGACCAGCAGACAAAAGCAAAACCAAATACATGATGGCTTTAGAGAAAGCTAACTACAAAAGAAAGCCTTAGAGGGCCCCAAATAGTGGACCATATGTGAAATCAAATGGGCCAGCCATTAGCATCAGCTGTGAACATATTGCACCAACTGGGAATGAAAATAAAACATTCAACTACCAACTGTTATAATCTGTAAATAGTCAAACTAATTCCTGTAGGCTCCCAAAATACATGCAAAGGGTGCTCATCAGGACCCCATTGTCCTGTTCACAGGTAAAGTGGTTTATTTGTTTCTTGAAAAACATGTAGAATAGAAAAACTGAATACAAAAAACAAAAATTCCATGTGGTTTAAAAGACTCCAGGGATTTAGGAAACTGTATCCAAAGATTACAAACTGAGGATAATGAAAGGGTAGTGAATTTTGATGCAACTTTTCAACACAAATATCCCAAGCCTAAAATTCCCTACAGTCAAAAACTGGCAATGAACTCTAGAAAATTTATAGAACATACCAAAGCTCCTGAGAATTTAATTTGCAGCTGGCAAGGGTTTACCCAACTTCTAGTTGCCTCTCATTTAATAATGTATGTAAGGAACAGATGGGTAGAGTGTTCCTAGGTGGACTAGGCTCTCTAGTATCAGTAGCAATGAAAACCTGGACTTTGAATATTTAATTGGAGAAGAGAATAAAGTCCTGAGAAAAAATTAGATATCATACATGCAGTATATAGCATTGCTTTAATGCAAGTATTTAATCCTAAAGCAAGTGTTTCATCCAACAAAATCTACCAAGACTAATCAAATATTTAAAAAACATATATACATACATATGTTTTTACTTAAAGCAAACACACTATATTTAGATTTATTAAAATTGCATGTATATAGTAGAGATTAGTACTGATCACACTAATAGTTATCTTTCAATGTAAAGTTGCTCAGAAGACAAGAAAAATCCTTTGTACCAACTAAGCACCAACTACTTCAGTATTGAATATAAAACACAAAGAGTTGGCTTTGTCACTTTCTTGCTGCATGACCTTGGGCAAGTCTCTAAATGGCTCAGAGTCTCATTTTTTTCATCTATAAATAAAGATGATAACACCCACCCTGCATACTCAGAGGGTTTCTGTGGGAAAGACAACAGATGTCATTTAAAGTGTTAAGTGCAATGCAATGTGCACTCACTATGCTAGGCATCACCCCCAGCGATATGGATACCGCTCTCTTCTTAAGGACTTCTTGGACTAGTTGAAAAAGTAACACATAAATTTACAATTGCAATACCCTGTTGTAAATGTACTCAGTGTTCAACAGAAGAAGAGCCTGGGAAAATGGAGTATTAAAGGAAATTTTCTTGAAGAAAATGATATCTGAGTTGGATCTTAGTGATAAAGCATATTATACACATTAGGGATGAGCTACTAAAACAAATTTTATAATTGCTGTGGGAAATAATATGTAAATACATATAAATAATTAATATAGATGTAATATTGTGATATAAATAATATAAAATATGTTTATATTTATACAATAAATATGAAATAATTTTAGTATTAATATGAATACATGAAAACAATATAAAGTCAACTTCAGAAGAAATTTTGTTAGAGTATATATTATAGTTTACCATACTTAGGTATAAACTTGACTCATACTTGAGAAATAATAGGGTTTATTGTCTGTTGTAGCTGATTAAGCTGTCAGATCTGACACTTTCCAACTCAAGATAAGAACTTTAAGTTCTAGACAAAATACAAAATAAAACAATAATCTGAAGGTGCCGGGAATTGAAAAAGAATAACCAGCACCTGGAGGGCAGTCAAAATATGAGGAAGGGAACAGTACAAGATGAGTTAGACATTTTTGTGACTTTTAACCTGAGGACAGGCTGAAGACAGTACTACATGGGAGGTTAACACCCCAATAGAAAATTCTGTTTTTCTGACCTACAAAATCAGATGTTAGAGATAATCTGACTGCTAGAAAGTAAGTGGTAAATACTGCAAAAGAGAGAGCTGAAAAAGGAGGGCCCTATATTAGATACACACACACACACACACACACACACACACACACACACACACACGCGCTCTAGCCTAGCCTGTTGCTGACCTCTGGGGATAAAAGGCATGCGTGAATTATATAAAAAACAGTCCAGTTAAAGATAAAAATCAAAACAGAATTTTGAGCTGAAACCTAAAATACAAAAGTTTTCAAGTTGAATTCAAATGCTAATTTTCTGATAAAACAAGGACATTAATACTTTACAGAAAAAGATTAATAGAATCTGAGGTCTTCACAGAAAAAAAAAAAAAAAAAACCATGTCAGAGCACTATCCAAAATTACTCAACCTATGAATAATTAGAAAAGTGTTCCCCATTCCCCAGAAAAAGACATGCAACCAAAACCAACTTTAAGATTTCCTTAATGCTAGAGTTAACAAATAAGCTGTATGCAGCAGCTATGGTGCAAAAGTAACTGTGGGTTTTCCCATTACTTCTAATGGCAAAAATCGCAATTACTTTTGCACTGACTTAATATTATAACTATGGTATTTAAATAAACAAAAATATTATTTCAATACTAAAAAAAATGTACTCTCAACCAAGAATGGATAATTTATTAAAAAACCAAATGTAACTTCTAAACTGAAAATTACAATATCTGAAATTAAAAATATTTAGTTGGCCATGCTTAATTAAGAATAAAGAACTAGAGAAAAGACTTGCAGACTGAAGATATATCAATAGTAATAATTTGAGATGAAGAAGAGAGAAAAACATGCGGAACCCCAAAGACCTGTGTGTAAGTTAAGTACCAAAGGAGGAGAGACAGATGATATAGGAACATGTTGCTGAAAGATGTAACTTTACAGATTTGAGAAACTCAGCGAACATTAAAAAGGATAAATATGTATAAATCCACAGCCACAGAACATTTAAACTGCTGAAAACCTAAGAAGCAGAAAATTACTGAAAGAAGCAAATGTAAAAATGACCTATTATGTATAATAAACTACAATTTGAATTCCACTGACTTCTTAACAGAAACTATGGAAGAAAGAAGATGGTAGTGTAACATTTTCAAATTGCTGAAAATGAAACAAAACAAATTAACCACTTAGGATTCTATTCTCAGTGAATATATTCTTCAATAATGAATATAATGTAAAGTAACTTCATATTTAAAATATAAAATAAAATTCAGGAGAATCCGTTTTCAACAGACCTGAACTTAAAGAAATGGTAAAAGAAGTTCCTGAGACTAAAAGGAAATGGTAGCAAAAAAAAAAAAAAAAAAATAGAAGCCTTTGGGAAGAAAGAAAAAAAAGAACATCAGAAGAAATATCTGAGTAAATAAAATGGACTATGTTTTTCTCATTTTCTATAAAATATACATGATAATTTCTAATACATATTATTGCATTGTATTGTATTGTGAGGGATTATAATTTATCTAGATATAACATATATGGAAAATATGGCAAAAAGAATGCAAGAGCATGAATGGATCTGTAGGATGCAAGTTTGCTATATTTTACATGATGTGGTATAATATTAACTCTAAATAGACCATGAGACCTTAGGGGTATGTATAATGCAAAGAGATGGAGATTAAAAAAAATCAAATAGATATACTAAGAAGCCTAAATACAATATTCAAACAATGCATAAGAAGGCAGAAAGGAAAAATAGAGGAACCCAAACCAGAAGGGACAAAAGGTAAATAAATAAAAATATAGTAGAACAGCATACAATCGTATCAGTAATTACAAACATATTAATAAAACACATTTCAATTAAAATGCAGAGATTTGTCAAAATAAATAAAAATATAAAACCCAACTAAACACTGCCTGATAAAGATGCACTTAAAATATAAAGGCACAGATTTGTAGAAAGGAAATGGTAAAAAAAATTATATACCAAGTAAATAGTAATTGTAAAATAGCTGGAATAGCTAGACATTAATATCAGGTAATATCAGATAAAATAGACTTAAAGATGAAAAATATTAACAGAGATCATAATCACTTCAAAATGATGAAAGGGTCAATTCATCAGGAAGATATGCATCATAAATCAAAATATATGAATAAAAAATTGACAAAATAGAAGAGAAAAATAGGTGATGTCAATTGCAGTTTTAATACCGTTCTCTTGACAATTGAACTAGACAAATATTTAATAAACACATAAATGATCTGAAAAACACCATTGATCACAAAAGCTTATTGATATCTATAGAATATCATAATCTACAACTGGAGAATACAAATTGTTTTGAATTATATATGGTGTGTATAATTATGTAATGTTGATTATGGTGTTTTTGGAGAAAATACATATATTAGGTAAACTTCAGTCAGCCATAAATGAGACAGTATTGTTGGCAATGAGTTCAACAATTAATGAATCATATATATTAAATATTATGTCTTTAACCACAAAATACACACATAAAACAATATAATCAAGATTAGATCTGGATTGGTTGATAAAAATTTGGGGACCAGAGGCTCACAGGAAGCTAACCATTTATTTCCAGGAGCAACAGCCAGTATCCTCAAATTCAGTATTTTCCATGACTTTATAGACCATGACTACCATAAATAAAAAGGATCAACTATATGTGCATAAACAACCAGCTCATAAAATCTGTTCAACAGCATTGGTCATCGAAAAAAATACACATTAAAACTATGATGAGAAACCACTAGACACCCAACCAAAATGGCTAGAATTGAAAAGACTGACAACAAAAAATAATGCTGAAGTTGTAGAGCAAGTTGAATTTATACATTATGACTGAGAATATAAAATTTACAAACAAATCTGGGAGTTGTTATAAAAGTCATCTTACACCTAAACAATGATCCAGGTATTTATCAAAGAGATACAAAAATTTTCATAGCAGCTTTATTCATAATAGCCCAAATCTGGAAATAGTTCACATGGCTATCAACAGGAGAATAGATAATGAAACTGATATATTTATAGAATGAAATGGTACTCAATTTAAATGAAACAAAATCACTGTATATACAATTCACAACATGAATATTGTATATTCTCAAAAGTATTACGTTAATTGAAAAATATTTATTACATTAAATATTATGTTATAAATATTTAATATGTAATAAATATATAATGTATAAATACATAATAAATAAAAAATATTACATTAATCTCAAAATATTATGTTAATTAAAAAATGTTTATACAGAAAATACAACTATATGGTTTAATTTACAGGATTTTTTTTTTTTTTTTTTTGAGACAGAGTCTCACTCTGTTGCCCAGGCTGGAGTGCAGTAGCATGATCTCAGCTCACTACAACCTCCACCTCCCAGGTTCAAGCATTTTCCTGCCTCAGCCTTCCAAGTAGCTGGGACTATAGGCACATGCTATTACCTGAAATTCTAAAACAAGTAAAACTAATCTATGGTGGTGAGACTGGGTTTGAATTTGCAACCACAAAAGGACATTAGGGATTTTTCTGGGGTTATGGTAATGTTCTTGAGAGATATTTGGCTTATACAAGTATATTTATTTGTCAAAACTCATGATTTTACATTGCTAGAAACACACTATTATGTACTTCATTGTATGTAGATTTTACACCAAAAGAAAAAATGGGAAATATTGAATTCTAATTAATCATATGCATGTTAAATTATTTAGGAAAACATGTCCTGAGTCTGCAATTTACTGTAATGTGTCAAAAATAAAATTGATTTATGGATGGATAGATGTATATTTAAGTGAATAGATATGTGATAAGCAAGTGTAATAAATATTAATTATAGAATCTAAGTGGTAGTATACAGATACACACTGTAACATTTTTTCAAGTTTTTTGTATGCTTGGATTTTTAATAATAAAATGTTGAAAATGAGTAGGAAGAATGACTTATTAACATGTGAAAATTCATACCTATAGAGAAGTATTTAGTTCTGAAAAAATGATGAGACTCTATGCACTTAATCCAATTTTGTGTCATTTACTTAAAAGAGAAAAAAAATTGTCTGTGACTCCTTTTTTAGTGTTGCCTTCAGGAAATAGTATGTAAATCACAGAAGAAAATCAGTGTTCTTATCTTTTAGTCACATCTAGTATTCTAATTCCGTATGCTGTTATTGAAAAGAACGATCCTACTTTTTTCTATAGACTTGGCTGCAGCTAACTTCTGAGTATTACCAAAAGCAAAACTACTCTCAAAAGATAAAGTAGCTTTGCCACTGAGAATTTTTCTAAAATCTTTAAGTTGGGAAGGCAGACTCCAAAAGAAAGTTCCAAAAATTTTCTAAACAATGCAGCATCATTAAAATTACTATATAATACTACAGTATAAGTACCTTAAAGAAGATGACCCTAATCCTTTTCTTCTCTCTCTCTTTCTTGAATCAATAAATATTTGAGCACCAATTCAGCTGCCCAAATGAGAAAAATTAAATATTATTCTAGGCACTGAATAAATCAATTGAATGGAAGAATCAAGCACTTGGAAAAAGACAAATTACAGCCCAATATATTGTGAGCAAAACGTTTTATTTGCATATGTAAATTCTGGTGTTTACTTAAAACCTATCCTGATACTTTGCATTCATTATCTGGTAGATATATGATGTCCTCTCACTTTTCATTTCTTTAACTGTCTTTATAATTTGGTCCTAATTCTCCATTTTTTTTAAGCCACTATCTTCCTGTCATAATTACACAGATAGTTAAGACATGACTTAATCCTCTCCTCATTCTTTTCCCTCCAAATTCATGGAAATTTCTTTTCAGTTGCTTCATTACAGTCATGCAATCCCTGCAACCTCATGCCACAGGTTATATATATATATACACACACACACACACACACA